>NC_142379.1:2540000-2690000 GCF_059441005.1 Hippichthys cyanospilos
GCTGCGCTTTGAGCGCGCCCCTTTCATCAGGCAGGAGCACGCCCTGTGGCTGCCGTGGGGCCGCTTTTTCGTCATGGACACGGTGGTGATGCGTCACGAGGAGAACGACATCCCCAGCTGCGACCTCAGCAGTTTCGCCCGGCCCGGCCCCGTCGTGTCGCCGGCGCCGCTCACCGCCTTCGCCGGCTCCTGCGGCGAGCGGGGGACGGTGGTGCCCGAAATCCAGGTGACTCAGCGTACACTCGGCTTCTCCGGCGAATGATTCATTCCGCGCGTGTGCCAGACTCCGAGGACTATTCATCAAGCGTAATAGTCACCGCTCTGATCTTTGTCTCGCTCGCGTAATTGCTCTTCTTGCCAACTTGGCCCGTTTCCAACGCGCTGAGCTCGGATAATTGCGCGCGATCACAACGCCGTTCAACAATCCGGTTGATATTTTACAGCGAAATCAGCATGAGTAATTTGCAAGTAAGTAATTTGCAAGTACTTTGAGTAGCCTCATTTTCGAACGATAAGACGCGCCGAGAAAATTTGAACAGAAAATCTATTTTTGTCACGTTTTGGCCACACCGGACCGTAAGCTGCAGTAATATAAGATATGTACGCAAAAAGATGGTACATGGAAGTTTTTTTTTCAAAACTTGTTTCTTCAAACTTCGTGGGTACAGAAATATCTTCCCTGCATGTATCACAATAAAAGCAGAACCAACGTATTTTCCACTTAACACTAATACTGTTAGAATACTGCACAAACACAACAGGAACGTGCCTGATTTGGTTTACTAGTAAAGAGTTCACCCTAGTGGCGAGTAGCAATAACTGCAGATCCGCCGCACTGGACGATAGCAAAAAATAACGGCTTAGAATCTGAAATTTACAGTACGGAACTCAAGCTAACGGCAGCAAAAAGTGTTTCCTTCCCAAACAACATGGACGTCGTTGCTTCTGTATTTTAAAATCTTGGCAGTTTGTCTTAATTTGAGTGTCAGATTTGACTCATCATTGACGTCAACAACAAAATGTTGCCCTCAAATCAATTTCAATTGCTGATTATGCTAATCTGCAAACACTTAATTACGCTGATATTTTACGACATCTGCTGGTAGCAATTAACGGTAGCTACGCTGCTAGCAGTGTTAGCCGGTAGCAGAAGTAAACTACCCCATATAGGTCGGTTGCAAAGGCAATGACTCAACCGGCAAAGTTGCCGTTCCTCCTGATAACTTTTTAAACAAACTTGACAATGGTTGGTTTACGTTTTCTTCATGTGAAGTTATTGAGCTGAGTTCTCAACAATGTCAAGAAGAAGTGATCATAGAAAAAAAATTGTGGAAAAACATAAGCGAGACGTGTGTGTAGTCCACTTGGCAAAAGCTTAGCGCGTCTGCATTATGTACAACGCCGAACCCGAAAAAGTCGATGCCAGCCAAGGCCGCTTAAATAATTTCTAAGCAGTGGACCTCTGTTCATGAAAAGATTGCAGAAACTGCTAAAAAATAATGAAAGTGACCCCCCCCCCCCAAAAAAAAGGTTAAGTTCAATGAAAAAATATTTGCATTACAAATGTTACCATTTTGTAGATTGATCCTGTTGGTGTCTGGCAAAATTGAACAACTAACAGCGCAAGCCACGCGCTCCTATAGATCCATTTTGTTCCCGCAATCACGTAAGAACCCTCACAAGGCCAAACACAACTGGAATATAAATACATAACTGTCTTACGGACCGAGGCTGAATAGATTGAAAAAAATATATACTGTCGCGGAAAGGGCCCCGGTTGAAAGATTGTTGAAGAAGCTTTGTTGATGGAAACAAAGTTCCTCACCAACGTTTTGCACCGATGCTACGAACTTTCTCGGTCGGTCTCACTGCACGCGATTTGGTCTGGACAACTCGCATAGTTGTCGAACTCCAGTCCTCGAGGGCCGGTATCCTGCAGGTTTTCTGGTTTTCTCTCTTAAACACACCTGTTTAGGATCATTTTCAAGTTCCCCCAGAACTTACTAATGAGCTAATCATTTGAATCAGGTGTGTTGAGGAGAGAAAAACGGAAAACCTGCAGGATACCGGCCCTCGAGGACTGGAGTTCCACACCTATGAAAAGTCTCCATTTACCGCATTTTTCGGACTATAAGGCGCACCGGTATATAAGCCGCAGCAGCAAAATATGAGCAAAAAATGGAATTTTTTTTGCCACGGACTATAAGCCGCATGTAATAACATCAGATCTTTACGCAAAAACATGTTTAATGAAGTTTATCGTTTTTTTAGTTATTGAATTTTTTTATAATCGTCTGCCGACAGCAACATCCTCTCTTTAACAGACTAAACATAGTCTCAACATATTTATAGAAAATCGATAAATGGATGGATATCTGTTAAATAGCAGTTCAAAATCAAAATCAATACTTCAATAGCACCTTTTTTTTATCTCCTTTTGTTTGATAGTAATTTTAGTGAACATAATAACTCATTCTACTTCATTCGTATGCAATCATAAATACATCAATAAAATCACATATACTGTGTACTGTACATAAAATGTACACGTCACAAATTCACCCTAAATTTGATACATTTTCTTATTAATTTAGACATAAATATATATTTTTTTAATAATATTTTGTTTTGACAGATACACGCATTTGCTTGCTGGTGGCGAGCAAAAAAAAAAAAAAACTCAATAAACTCAAAAAAACAAATAAAACAAAACACAGATAAGCCGCACTGGACTATAAGCCGCAGGGCTCAAAACATGAGAAAAAAGATGCGCCTTTTGGTAGTTGAAAATGGCGACGAAACTTAGTACTGCGGGACGTGTTTCCGTTGACCTCTTTTCCGCACAAAGCGGCCATGGCGCGCACGTGACTTTATGTCCAACAGGCGTCTCTTTGCCCTTTTCTAATTATCTGGTCTCCCGCGTCGCCTCCTAAGATTTATGGCGTATCGGCGAATTCGGTCCGAGTTTATTTATAGCCCCCGCATCATCTCGCCGCTTCTTTCGAGGGCCACTCTTTGCTCCTCTGTCCTCGCGAGGGCGAATTTGAATCGATGGCCCTCCGAGCGAAGCCGGCGCTGACTGACGTGTCCTCTGACCGGCGTTACGGCGGGTCGCTGTTTTAATTGTTGCGCTATATCTTACCAAAGCAAAAAAAAAACGGGCTGGGCAGGGGTGACTTAATTAGAGCAGAGCGGAATAAACCGGCGCTCGTTGACCTTTCGCCGCAACGCGAACGGCAAGCCCACGCGCGCGCGGGTCTCCTCCCGGCCCGTTCTTACGACTCCATATATTACCCGGCCGTGTAAGCGGCGAGCCCAAGGGCAACGCGGCGGCGCCATGGCGGCATCAAGACAGCGGGACGGAACGCCGGTAATGAAGGACGTTTCTGTTATTAAATCGATGGAGAAAACTATTCAGTGCGCAGTAATGAAGAAATCCTTCACCGGCTCGCCTATGATGCCACGCTATAATTGTCCTCCTATTGATGTTTCAGCTCCATAGATCTGGTCGGAGGAAAGGTTATGAATAATATGCGACAGTCTATACTGGTCAGCTGCCAGAAGGGAAGACGAATGGACGTTGAGTGTGAAATAAAAGGGCGTATGGATTTAAAATGAGGTAGGGCCGGAACCAGGCCTGGAGTCATTCGAGTTCCTCGGTTCCAAAAAAAGAAAACACCAGGTGTGTTTTTGTCTCGCCTCAAATACCTGTCAAAAAAACGTAAAACGTACGCAGTGAGAAGGCCAACTTCAAAATAAACCTTATTAACTAAGGAATATAGAAACACGATTGCCTTGGGATGCTCTTATTCTGAAGTTGTTCCCGTTAGCATGTGACGGCTAATGAGTCTGTGTTGTCAATTTTCCGTCAGAGACGGACAGCAAAATGTTGATTGATTTTTGATTGGAGACAGCTCGACACAGTTGCTGTTACTACCGATCACTTTTTTTTAACAAACTACAGATCACTTTTTTTTAACAAATAAGGCTGACGCAAATTTTCTGTGTTAGCTAGCAATATTGATTCCGTGGTTCTGATATCACCGAAGAGGAAAATAATATCCCGCTAAGCAGAGTTTAACCCTCGTGCACACATTTTGCAAACGATACACGACATTTTTTTGCTAATTTTGTCAATGTTTTTAAAGGCGTATTAATGATTTATTTATGATTTTTTGTCCTTCAACCACTCAAATTCTTCAATGTCATCAGTTCTACCCATACATAAGTAGGTGAAATTTATTAACACCCACAAAAAAATGCTATGGTCTGTCTTTGTAGCCTGTGAAGTGACGATGACATTTTAACTGGTCTCTAACGCCACCTACTGTCTTGAGGTGAAACAACAAAGAATTTTCTGTTTGCTGGCATATTTTGACTGCCACTCAGCGGAATGTTGCAAAAATCGCAGGAAAATCCAAGTTCATAACTCCTATATAAACGCATGTCAAAAATTGTAATTCTAATGGTGTTATATGGTCCAAAATTTGGACTGTGATTATTTTGGTACACAAAATCTCCTACGTCCCGCTGCAATCGCATAGAAATGTCAAAATCAATTTTGAAATTTTACATGTTTTAATCATCTGCTGAAATTTTCAGCTCCCTAGTGTTTTATTCCTATTGATTCTTTTATGATATCTTAAAAAAAAAAATCAAATGAATTTACGTTAATGTACGTTAATTGCCACGTTCGTTGAATTTTTGCCCCACCGTAGACACTGCAGGAAGAAATTCCCATTCCGGGTACGGACATGAAGCTGGGCTACTTGAGCAGCAGGACGGCGGGTTACAAATCCATCCTGAGGGTGACGATGACCCACGTCACCATCCCGTTCAACCTGATGAAGGTGCACCTCATGGTGGCGGTGGAAGGCCGTCTCTTCAGGAAGTGGTTCCCAGCGGGGCCCAACCTCCTCTACGAATTCGTGTGGGATAAGACGGATGTCTACGGCCAGAAGGTCTACGGCCTGTCCGAAGCCTTTGGTCAGTGGAGAATCATACCTTTTTTTTACCTACTTTATACGTATTAAAATATACGGTATAATTTTACGTGAATTTAAAATGAATTGGAAATTTTTGCTGGGAATTGTATGTTGAAAATGGGTACTAAGGTGAGTTAAAACTGCTTTGAATTTCAAATGGAAATCTTGACATGAATATGTTTTGTTGCATGCGTTATTATAGGAATTTTTTTGGGGTGGTAATTTTAATGGTGACAATGTTGAATTTTTTTGCAAGTTTGGGCAAAGTTAGGCAAGAAATTTGTTTCCCAGGTAGATTGAAGGAGGTGAATATTATGAATTTTATTTGGGAATGATGTGAATATGTTA
The DNA here is from genome assembly GCF_059441005.1 of Hippichthys cyanospilos. Taxonomy (NCBI): domain Eukaryota; kingdom Metazoa; phylum Chordata; class Actinopteri; order Syngnathiformes; family Syngnathidae; genus Hippichthys; species Hippichthys cyanospilos. The sequence goes on from NC_142379.1 coordinate 2,545,334, forward strand.
TGCGGAATATTCCGTTTGGAATGAATTTGTGGGTGAGAAATGTTGGACTCCTGGGAAAACTGGGACTATTTTAAATGAGAACAACTGTAGCTCTGCAAGGTGTCGCATTTGGAATGATGTGCGTCGTATGATTTATGTGGATGTACACATAACATCGTAATTTCCCAAATATTAGACACACCTGTGTATAGGGCACACCCTTAATTTTAGGGTCAAATTCTGGTATTTTCTCCATTATCGTGTTAAGGACGCAAGAGTTTTGCGACAATGTAAAAACTATAGCAAAACAGAATACAGTTAATTGTAGATTCTTCATATTTTCTTTTGTTCATATCCGTAAATAATATTTTTGTTGCAGGTAAGTGTGTTTCGGATTTCACACATCGTGAGCGGTCAGTGAACGTTGAATGCGCTCCGAGCAGTTTTTCCTTTTCCTAGCGACGTAGCTTGAGTTCATATTGCCATAAGTACCATAAGTTGCATCCCTGTTTCATCGTTTATGATCATGTGTATATGCCAAAAGACCACAATTAATAAATGTAGTAAATGGAAGACCTTTCCGTGTTCTCTCACATACCTTGCCGGAGAGCTGGAGACATCATCTTAACAGGATCTCGGTTTTAGGACTATTCCTGCGCGTGAACAAGGATGGACTCGGACGTTGGTTCAGTCTGCTCGCTTCTCTGATTGAAAATGCTGCAGTAACAAGCGCTCATACTTTGTTTTGAAGGAAAAAAATGTGCGTCTTATATTTGAGGAATTACGGTAAACGCTTCCCGGCGAAAATCTCACCTGCCTATACAAACATTTTGATAGCCACATTTTGACCCAGGCACGGATTGTTTCCTTTATTTCCTATGAGACAAATCAGCGGTTGACCTTCCGCTATATTGGGAGAATAACTCTTATGCTACATAAACAATTTTATAAGCAATTAGAGGAGGCCCAGCGGGAAACAAGGCGGTCGGTCACGTCTTCTTTTGAGTCTTTCCAGTCCGGGTTGTCACGCGCTAACCTCACTTTGTTGTTTTAGTGTCTGTGGGCTTTGAGTATGAATCATGCCCGGACCTGATCTTGTGGGAGAAGAGGACGGCCGTTCTTCAGGGGTACGAGAGCTCCGCCTCCAAACTGGGCGGCTGGACCGTCGACAAGCACCACGCTTTGAATATACAGAGCGGTGAGTCAAGGTTGAAATCCCTTGCGCGGTCTTCTATTCTGGATTGGGGATTCCGCGTATTGCGGGGAACAATAAAACGCGTTTCAAATGATTATGCATATGGGATTTTAGATATATCAGCAATTGAGGTTTTTTTTCCCGTTCTGAAATCACTATTGTTAATTTGAGACAGGTTTGATTGTTAGTCTCCCAGTTTAGCCTGAAGGTGATCGTTCCTCAAGATTCAACACTGTTCACTAGAAGGTGAAATGAGCCCTTAAGTAATTTGTGTTAACAGAGTGGGGAGGGGGGAAATGCCCGAGGCGTTTTTTTTTTTTTTCTACCTCGTTTGTTTGGTGTACACTGTCAGAAAGAAGTCAGGCTAACTGCGTCAACGGCTTTTTATTCTGTTCGTAAAAGCGATAAAACGACTTCAAAATAAAGCTTACCTTTACAGATAACATATGGACATCAGTGCTTTGGTCCACTTTTATTTTGAAGTACATCCCATGTCGCGTTCCATCACAGACGTTAGCATAAGCATGTCGACTTAAAGTCAAGTTGAATTGTTAATTATGCTAATTAAGGATGCTTAAAAAATATTTAATTACACTGACATCTTATTACACACTGCCGCGCTTCCAAGATTAGCCGCTAGCTGCAAGAAAAGCAGTCAGCAGCGCTAGATGCTAGCAGCTAGCAGCACTCAACTGCCCCATTTAGTGGGTATTTAGTGTCACAGTTGCTGTTCCTACTGATCACTTTTCAACAAAACAGATTGAGTTAAACGTGCTGTTTTACCCAACAAAAACTGCTACTGTGGTTTTGATGTAGTCAAAAAAAAATTGAGACTTTTTGTCGAGTGTCGCTTGTCGAAAAATGGGTCATTTAACCCCATTGTGTCAATTGTGCCGAACCCTTTTGAGCCATTGTTCTAGAAACATCTAACAAAAAGCATTAAAAAAATAACATGAGGAGGCGAAAAATTACTATAGATTGTCAAAGTAGGTAGAGCATAAGTGGAAAACTCCAGTCCTCGAAAGCCGGTATCCTGCATGTTTTCAAACCTTCTCTCTTAAACACAATGTTTTCAAATGATTAGGATCATTTTCAAGCTTCTGTAGATCTTGCTAATAAGCTAATCATTTAACTCGGGGTGAGAGAAAATCGGAAAACATGCAGGATACCGTCCCTCAAGGACTGGAGTTTGGCACCTATTTTTCTACCTGGTTTGACAATCTATAGTCATTTTTAGCCTCCTAGTGTTTGTTTGTTTGTTTGTTTGTTTGTTTGGTGGTCGACACCAATGAGGTAGCGGTTCCCAGAAACAAAAACGGTTTAACTGAATACCGGATTAGTGGACAGAATTTTCAGCAGGACATCCAAAATATTCAACAGCTGCAGCCTTGCCGTCTCACCAATCGCACCATAAACCGTCATCTTTTCTCACCGTTGCGACACGCGCTTTCGACTACCCTTCACTGTCAGTTCCCGCTGTCCGTTTTTTTCTCCGCCTCCATCCAAGGGGTCAATTTTTTCATTTCTGCCAAATGACTCTTGAAAAGTGGATGAAGAGAGAAGAGAGTTCCGGCCAGTCACCTGTCACGAGCGTGGGCCTCATCGGAGGAGATGAAGCGTGCTGATAGGAAAAGTGCTCGGGAAGCTTTGATCCATCATCACGCCGAGTCCAAACGCGCCGTCCGGAGGAGGAGGGCGGGAAAAGCCGCCGCCGGATTCCGCGAGACGTAGCCCGGCCCGCCCTCCCCGTCGCTTCTTCGTCTCCGCCGTGTCATCGTTTTTAGAATCGAGCCTAATTTAATTGGCCGCGGACCGCTCGTGGAAGCCACCGGCAGATTTAATCACGCCCTGGGAAAAGACGCTTGGCTGATCTTCGCTGATAAGACCAAACGTTGCTCCGCCCGGCCCGAGCGCGTCGCCGAGTACCGGTTGGAAGCCGGAGACGCATGCGGCGCAAACAGGAGCTTATAGATCCAACTCAAAAAGCCTCTCCGCGTCGTGTCATCGTAAACTTCCTTAGAGATTATCGGTAATGTAAACTCAGATTTCATAGCCAAGAAAATGAGTCATCGAGGCCTCCCCTAAATGTTTGTGGAATCGCCGATATTAATAGTTTGAACCATAACGTCTTCCCAAACACATGCCCCCAAATGCGGTATGTCGCTCTAACTCATTCAGTGCCACGGATGAGAAATCTCGTCTTTGAAAATAATTGTGTGCCATTGACGGAATTGTCAAATGCACTTTGTTGTTTTATTTTTGTTATTGTTGTTTTTTTAACCCTCGTGCGTACATGGTACCAATGTGGGACTTTTTTTTGCTGATTTCTTTGTGAAATCAGTTGAAATTTCACGCTAATTATATAATCATGTTAAAGTTCAAAATAAAACCTTGCCGCAAATTCTAAACTGTTGCAGGTTGGCGTACTAAATAATTACAACGCATATGTTCATGGGTACCATTTTGGACATACCCACACTCATTATAAGCCACGTCTTTTTCGATGGATTTTATACCTATATATTATTGCATTTCCTGCGATTTATGAACCAAGCGGTGGTTGAGATTTCTTGAAATTTCTCGAATGACTTGTGTGTAACACTTTAAAACAGTAGGTGCCGCCAAACACCACTTGATTTGTTTAGCGCCAACATATTTGTAGAAATGGATAAATGGATGACTTTTTCAAGATAACACCAACAGAATACTGCTAGTTAAATAGCAGTTCATATAATAAATAATATTTCCGTAGCATACATCCGATCAATACTTGCGTAGCATCTCCTTCTGTCAAACCGGGTATCACCTTTGACAAAATTAGACTCCATTCTGAGAGTGACATGAACGCGTCCCTCACCAGGCATCCTTCACAAGGGCAACGGGGAGAACATCTTCATCTCGCAGCAGCCGCCCGTCATCGGCAGCGTCATGGGCAACGGGCGGCGCCGCAGCATCTCCTGCCCCAGCTGCAACGGAATGGCCGACGGTAACAAGCTTCTGGCGCCCGTGGCTCTGGCGTGCGGTTCTGACGGGAGCCTCTACGTGGGCGACTTCAACTACGTGCGACGGATCTACGCCACGGGGAATGTGACCAGTGTCCTGGAACTTAGGTAACGGGAAATTCTTTTTTGTCATTTGGACTTTTCCCGTTGTTCAAGAAGCTCTCTTAAGATGTTTTTTTTAACTTATTTTTGCAAGCTTTGTCTCGCTTTTTTTTTTAATACCTTATTTACTGCCGACAGTTAAAATGGATCTTCGAAGTTCGTAGTAGTCAATGAGTTAACTGCCGTCCCATGACTTTTGCAAATGGTCCCCGTACCAATCTGCGCACCGATGGTCGGATCGCTGTCATAAAACACGGCGGTCGATCGAGATGGACGTAAATGTCCTCAAGGCGCAAGACGGACGGCCTTCTCCACTTTCTGCACCTGTATCGGTTTAAACCCAATTGTCTTGTCTTCTAGGAACCAATCAATGTCTTTGTTAATGTCTTCCCACATGAGCTTTGGGAGATACAACGTTCTGTTTGATTAATTCCACCAACTAACAACTGTTTCTATAAACCCATCTCGACCAACAACTAACATTTATTGTGTGTCTTCTGCCCTATGTCTGCTACTCTTGGCAGAAATAAAGACTTCCGCCACAGGTAAGACAAAGAGGACCTAAAAAAATTATTCTCTTCCTTTTCCTGCCTGTGAACCTTTGAACCCAATTCAGACCCTGGCTTCAAAGTGATTATACTGGAGCTAGTCTGCCTGGGGTACTGTCATCTTGCTACAGCTGATACCACTCCATTTTTTAGGCGGTTTTCATCTTGCACACGCTGTTACATTGCATCTGCGCCTCCTGCTTCTGTGGCTGGCTAATTAGGGCTTCCTCAAATATGCGACAAAGCGGTGCAGTAATATGGACCGAGGACGGTACATGACACACCCTGATTTTTGGAATGATAAGGGCCATTAGTTTTCGCATACGTTATCCGTATTTTATATTCCCCACAACTTATTTGACATGCAACTCCGACCATATAGTTAACCCGATTCGCTTGATTCGAATTTCAACACGTTTCAAGAGTTCACAACATGAGGGCTAGTAATTTTCTCATTGTATAATTCAGTTTACACAAAATTCTAAACATATCCAAAAATTGTCTATTCATTCCCAATGGGGTTTGCTGAACCGTAAAGGTTATCGTTCATTTCAACGGCTTATTCACCATTCCACATTTATATTCTAGCGTTGTACAGTAGTTCTCAAGCTCGGTCTTGGTTTTCAGACAGGTGGCGGGACCGTTTTTTTTAAGGGTCTCGTCTCAGAATCGAATCAACACACACATTTATATATATAGTGTGTGTGTATAGTCACAGTGGCCTATTGACAAAAGTGGATAAAAAGTGGACGTCCCGCATGGGATAGATTTCCCATAGCTAAGCATTTCTCGTGGATGTTGTCCCCATTATAACTGACATAAGCTCTCAGCGCAGTGCGGGAACCAGCACGTAATTCATTCCACTTAAAGGTAGGGACGCCTCAGGTGGCGGCGAGACAGAGCCGCCGGCAGATACGGCGCGTCTCAGGCCAAAGAGCTCCTGATTGATTTCCCATCACGGGGTCACGACTTCAGCCGGCGAACATGTGGTCAAACGGAGAATGAAAAGCCGAGTCCTGGCGGTCACTGGCCCCCATTTAGAGGAGGGAGAAAAAAATGTATAGCACAATAGCAAACACCCGGGGACTCTCGATTGACTTTTCTGTCTGTCTCAGCGAGTGTCCTTTCCCAAATATCTTTTTTTTTCAATGAAAAATAATGACCCAAAGGTGCAGTCCGCCTTTCAGCGACTTGATGTGTTGCTTTCCAGGTATTCCCGATGTGACTCGCGGTCTCAAAATGGCGGGAAAAGAAGGAGTACTTTAAACCCCTTTGCAATATCGTGTCCATAGTTTGGACAAATTCTTCCACGTTCTACCGGCCGTATTTTAGCCAAGTGAAGGCACACTCCTGCTTTTATGATAAGTAGTCGTGCCATGTTGAACTTTGCCATTTTGTCACCATCTGGGTCAAATTTCAGCTCACAGCTCATTATTTATCGTAAAGAAACAGTAGCCTTAACTCATTCAATCCCAAAAACATATATTTACGTTTTTTAAGACTCCAGATATCCTATTTCAGTTACTTATTTTTTGCTAGCCTTTAGCTAAAAGTGTCTTTTCAAATTAAGAGCAAATTAACTGGAACGCGAATCATGTCAAATTGTATCATAGTGCCTCCTTTGCCGATCATTGTATTCCTTTATTACACATTGTATATTAACTGAGTGTGTGGATTGAGAGCCTGCAGGGTTCAGCCCCATTCGAGCCATAAAAAAAAAGATGGTTACTCAGTAAGTAAGTAAGTTACCGCTATGAATGTGATTCCAAAGTTTAATAAATCGGACAAGAACAGCACAGCGCTTTGTTTTAAGCCTTTTAATGTTTTAGAAATATGTTCCAGAAATACGCTCTACCCATTCGGGGCCACTTGTCTGTAAAAAGTGGGTACACATTGAAAAAAAGATTGAGAACTACTGGACTAGTCCGTTCAACCCCTAATATATATTTAATAAATGCCACGGGCCGCTAGAAAACGAGTGGTGAGCCAAAAATGGCCCGAGGGCCGTAGCTTGGACATCTAGTCACAACCCCCTATCTCTGTCCCACGTCGCCATGGTAACCAAAATTCTGCAGTTTCCCCCCAGTAGAGGGTCTTGATAGCGACCTTCAGGTTAATGCGGCACGCTTTTCGTATTTTAATACGTGACATGTTCTAATGCGTGCAGCGCGGCGTTGGACTAGGACAAGCATCTCCTCAGCGCGCCAGCCTAAAATAGCCCAATCACGTCCCTTTGTTCTTGCCGGCGCATTTGCATGATAAAAAGGAGATTTATTCAGGGAGGGGAAAAAAAACAGCGTGCGTCGGGATATAACGGGTGAAATCCCGCCGTGGGTGCGCGAGCCGCGCATGCCGATGCGGGACTGAAGGGAGGTGGCCCGTCTCACCCCGCGTTCATGTTCATTGACCCCCCGCTAAGGATGTCCCCCGGCGCCCTCCCCTGATTTCTGCGCCAGCATGCGGCAAAATCCAATTATCTCCTACAAACTAGATGTTGTCGGCGAATATGGATGGCCAGCGGGAGCTCAAGGTCACCCAATAACGCTTCCCGGTTTTAAAAGCGGCTGCTCTACATACGCCCCTGGTGCTGATAAGCTATCAGCTGATTGCAGAATCCCGTTATTGAGGCCGGATACCGACCTACTCCACCGCAGATTTTATTTTTTTCCTTCACCGCTTACCTGATTTTCGACGCGGTCGGCGGGCTCCACGTCAGCCGTTGGTTGAAGGTCATTTGTCAAATGAAATCAGCTGACAATCCCAACAGGGCCTCGCCTTGTTGTGGCATTCCAAGAAAGGGGGGAAAAAAAATAGTAAGCCATGAAAGAACCCTCAAGGTTAAAGAGTGGAGATTGGCTCTTAATCCACTCTGAATGACGGGCAGCTGACAGCCGTCTCTGTAATGCTTATCGGGGCCCGCCGAGGGCCCGATAAACTTGGGTTATCTTTGGAGTGGACGCTAATGACTACCTTGCTAAAATGCACCCACGTTGCTGTTTTTCGAGTGCACGTAAGGACAAAATGTGAGGCTAAACGCGTTGGCTCGCGTTCGACATCGCGCTAGTTTACACTAAACTCCATTCGCAAACGCTAAGTAGGTGGCGGAATAAATTTCGGTATATGCGTTTGTGTTCAATTCATTCATTCGGAACCCGCCTCTTTTAGACCCTCTTACGAACATCTCCAGTTACGAAAAATTCAGGTTACGAGACACCTCATCGGAAAAAAACTGTCTATTACGAAAAAAAGTCATGATACGAAATACAGTGGTATCTCTACTTACGAACATCTCTAGTTTTGAAAAATTCATGTTACCAGGTGCCTCATCGGAAAAATGCTGTCTATTACGAAAAAAAAAGTAATGACACGAAATACAGTGGTATCTCTGCTTATGAACATCTCTAGTTACGAAAAATTCAGGTTACGAGACACCTCATCGGAAAAATACTGTCTATTATGAAAAAAAGTAATGATACGAAATACAGTGGGAAATCTACTTACGAACATCTCTAGTTCTGAAAAATTTGGGTTGCGAGATGCCGCATCGAAAAAATACTGTCTCTATTACGAAAAAAAAATCAGAAAGGCTAAACTTGTTGCTTTATCATAATGGAATACAGTGTTGCCTCTACTTACGAATAATGAATTTCCTCTGAAACATTTTGTCTGTTTTTACGAAAATAAATCCAGGATACGCAAGGTGAAAATTCTGGTGTATACCATATAATGAGACATAAAACGGTACCACTACCTACGAACATCTCTGGTTACGAAAAATTCAGGTTACCAAATACCTTGTCTCCTGTTGCGAAAGAAAATTCAGGATAACAAAAGGCAAAAATTTTTGTATATAAATGAGAGACACAGGTATGATATTTTTCCGGCTGAAAATGGCTAAATAAGCGTCTTATCTTTCAAACTTTTTTGCGAATCGTTCTCCACGTCTTTTCCTTGTTTTGCCAGCATCATTTGGATTGAACTGATGTCAAATTGCTTTGGCTGTTTGTGAATTTGTTTTTGGTCCAAATAAGTGGAAACAAGGGAATCTACTGTTTGCGATAGTCGTAACTGGGTCGCTTACACAGCGTTGTAATTTTAATATGGCTGAAAAACTACGGGTCATGCAAAGTTGTCATCATTAACATTTCTCTCCAGTGAACGCTTCCAACACCTTGCGTACCATTAAAACAATTTGCGAGCTGCGCTGAGATCTTCTCATAAACAATTGTGGGGACAGGCTTTCCAACTAAGCCGCATGTATTGTTTTTTTTTCTTGTCGTATTTTATCTGCTTTCATTTAATCCTATCGTCCCGTTTTTCCGTCCCGCATTGAATGTAAATGGAATTTTCCAGTCCGTTCCATGTGGTTTTCGTTGATGTCTTTGCGGTCTCGGCCAACAGCAACAGCCCGGCGCACAAGTATTACTTGGCCAGCAGCCCGGTGAACGGCGCCGTGTACCTGTCGGACACCAGCAGCCGCAAGGTGTTCAAGGTCAAGTCGCTCAACGCGCCCAAGGACGTGGCAAAGAATCTGGAACTGGTGGCCGGAACCGGGGACCAGTGCCTGCCCTATGACGACGCCCGCTGCGGGGAGGGAGGCAAGGCCTCCGAGGCCACGCTCACCAACCCTCGAGGTAACCTATGTCGTATGCTAACGGTTAGCGCCTAGATTGTGTCACGTGATTGCTTTTATCTGAAGAAAATTTATCCGTTAGCCGCATAAGCTAGGTTTCGACGCACAGATGCGCATTTTTATAGTGACCGTATTCTAACCCACGATAATTACCGTGACGGGATGTCCTAGAGGGCGAATGTCAGTCATGTGTCAGTTGGCCTGTTGCAACTAAGAGCAATTCACGTAAGCTGAGGTTGTTACGGCGTTATTTTCCATAAAAGAATCAAGCGGACTGAACCGACGTCCGAGTCCGTCCTTGTTCGCACACAGGAATATGACTAAAACCGAGAGGTTATGATATCTCTAGCTGTTTCAATTTAGATTACGCCGGGTAGAGAACACGGAAAGGTATTTTTAGCAATTAGCATCTACACATCATAAACTCGGTGAAACGCGGATGCTGCGCCGCTAATTACCGTCACCGGATGTGCTAGAGCAGGGGTGTCAAACACATTTTTATCGTGGGCTGCATTGTAGTTCTAATTTCTGTCAGAGGACCGGAATAAATTTTAAGTGTGTTTGTCACAAACTTACCTAGTTTTGAAATCGGAGACTGTAAAACCTGCCCAAAAGGGAACAAAGAAATTGTTGGGGATATTTTTCCAGGCGTCAAATCAGCATTTTGCGGGCCACATAAAATGATGTGGCGGGCCTTGGCTTTGACACCCGTGTGCTAAGGTAGGATGTTTAGCAGCCAGTTTCTATTGCAGCTAACAGCAGCTCATGTTAGCTGCATTATTTTCCATAAAAGAAGCGAGCAAACTGACCCAATGTCCGAGTTCATCCTCAAAAAAAATTGACGAAAACCGAGAGGATCACGTAAAAGTTATGATATCTCCGTCTGATTCAATTATGAGTGCACCGGAACATTTAATAATTGCGGTCTTTTGTCGTATAAACAGACAATTGTACTTTATTACCGAAACTAATAATACTGAGGACAAAATAATCTCCTCAATAGATGTTGGTACAGGTGCAAACGATGTTAAGACTTGATTATTTTGATGATTTTCATGGTTCTCTATATTTGGACGAGGCGTTGAGTCATTTGATCACGCGCACGCCGTTTTTCTTCCCTGCCGGCATGACAGCGTGATTCATACGTGCTGAAATCTCGCTGGCGGAGAAGAAGTGTTGAAAACAAAACACACACACACACACGCGCGCACAAAGGTTTTCTGGAAAACAAGCGGCCATGTCGCAGATGCTGAAATATTGTGACAGGCTGGCAACGTACACACGGAACAAAGCGTCGGCGCTCACGCCGCCTTCTTATTTGTCGTTGTCTGTTACGGGCAAAGAGGAAGTGGAGATGTCACAAAAATATGTCAAGATATAGTTTTTAAATACATGTAGAAATTCTATATATATATTAAAAAAAAAGTCCCTTTCTTTAAATCATGATCAAAACACTTTCAAGAGAACTGTACCCAATTGGTAATTGGGTGAGTATTATTATTATATGTAGTATTAGTAACAGTACGGTCTGTAATAAAAAAATGATATTATACATATTGTATATTTACAAATAAATTAATAATAATTATTATTATTATTGTTGCTGTTATTGGTTTTATTATTATGGCATTACTGATCTCTATAGTGTAGCTTTATAAAAGTTTGATCATTATTATTATGGCATATTTTAAGGTGATATTTTTATTCCCTACAACAATTATTATTATTATTTATAGTTGTTTTTGTAGTAGTAGTCGTTGCAATTTTACTGTCTCTAATCCAAATTTTGTTCCATCAAACTATTTTATGAATTATATTATTCATATTATACTCTTTATTATTCACATTATTGTTATTATTATTATTATTATTATTATTATTATTATTATTATTATTATTATTATTATTATTATTATTATTATTATGTCATGACATATATTAGGCTCACAAAAGTGATAATAATGATAATTAATATTATATGTTGTATTATATTTAATTTTTTAAAATAATTATATATATATATATATATATATATATATATATATATATATATATATATATATATATATATATATATATTATATATTATTATATATATTTTTTATATGTATATGTTGTATTATATTTAATTTTTTAAAATAATTATATATATATATATATATATATATATATATATATATATATATATATATATATATATATATATATTTTTTTTTTTTTTTTTTTTTTTTTTACTGTTATAAGTGCTCTGGAGTACCTTGTAAGCAATTGTGATGCGACACCTCAAGGTTATCGCGTTGCGCCTCATCTTTTTTTTTTTTTTTCCAGGCATCACGGTGGATAAATACGGCATAATCTTCTTTGTGGACGGCACCATGATTCGGCGGGTGGACCAGAACGGCATCATCTCCACCCTCCTGGGCTTCAACGACCTCACCTCGGCTCGACCCCTCAGCTGCGATTCCGTCATGGACATCTCTCAGGTAGCGCCCGAGCGCGCCCAAGCGCGCCCGCCCACCTGAGCGGAATTAGCAGATGATGCGTGTTGACCTATAGGATGAGCTTGAACTTTAATCCCGCGGGCTCACACGTACGCAGCGCACATACGCTCACGTCTTAGCGCCCCGGGCAAGGACGCCGAAACGCTAGCCGGGCCAGGTCTTGGACTGAAACCGTGCCCTTGCGTAAGTGTGCACCCCCCCGAGTGGGATGTGAAATAATTTTTTCTTCCAATTACCCAAACAGTGTCCTGTGCCATCTGTGTCTTATTTATTCAACTTTCGAATCTCCATTAGTATTCCTAATTTAATTCAGCACCTCCAAAAGATAGATCGTGTAACATCTGTTTTATTTTTGGCTCGTCTGCCGGAAAATTTTCCCAGTGGCGCTAGCAAGCATCCGTGTAAAAGTATAGCAAAATGAAGACTTACTATAATATAATTTAGCCATGAACTGATTCATCTTCCAATTTATTTGCTCTTAATTTGAAAAGAAAATTGTATTAATTCCTGTGATTTGAAAAGAAAAATGTACTATTCCTGTCACGGGACACTTTTATCTAAATTATTAGATTAGCTAATACCGGCAGACACTGTTAAAATCTCACCTACCCCCAAGGGTACTAGTACACAAGACAGTAGTTCATGCACACAAATTATTTGCACGCACAAATTAGGAATAATTGTTCAATTTGAGGCAGGCACCATTTTTTTTCTTTTGAAGTGAATTTGTTCGCACAAGATACCAGTTCACGTATAGAAGTTAAAATGTGCGCTCAAGATAATTTGTGCGCACAAATTAGTCGTAATTATTCCACTTGAGGCAGATGCCACTTTGTTTTCGTTCTTTTAAAGTTAATTTGTTCGCACAAGGTACCCGATCATGTTCACAAGTTAATTTTTGCGCACGAGATAGTAGTTCATGCAGACAGATTATTTGTGCGCGCAAAGTAGAAGCAATTGTAAATTTCGAGGCAGACACCGCTTTTTTTTTTGTGCTTTCAAATTCCATTTTTTCGCACCAAATACCAATTCATGTACACTAGTTAACTTATGCGCACAAGAAAGTAAGTAGTTCATGCACACAAATTATTTGCGCCCACAAGTGAGTTGTAATATTCAATTTGAGGCACGCACCACTTTGTTTTGTTCTTTTAAAGTTCATTTGTTTGCACAAGATACAAGCTGGTGTACACAAGTTAATTTGTGTGCACAAGATAATAGTTCACGTCCACAAGTTAATTTGTGCACACAAGATAGTAGTTCATGCAGACAGATTATTTGTGCGCGCAAAGTAGAAGCAATTGTTAATTTCGAGGCAGACACCGCTTTTTTTTGTGCTTCCAAATTCCATTTTTTCGCACCAAATACCAATTCATGTACACTAGTTAACTTATGCGCACAAGAAAGTAAGTAGTTCATGCACACAAATTATTTGTGCGCACAAGTTAGTTGTAATTATTCAATTTGAGGCTTTGTTTTGTTCTTTTAAAGTTCATTTGTTTGCACAAGATACAAGCTGGTGTACACAAGTTAATTTGTGTGCACAAGATAGTAGTTCACGTCCACAAGTTAATTTGTGCACACAAGATAATAGTTCATGCACATATTTCAATTTGTGCGCACAAGATAGAAATGCATGCACACAAATGATTTGTGTCGCAATTATTAAATTCGAGACGGGCCGCTTTCTTTTTAATCTTTTATGGTTAACCTTTTTGTGCACAAGATACTAGTTGCCGGTGACGTGCCATTTTTTGAAGCTAGCGCATAGCGCAAGCGCCGCCGACAGACTGTCAGCGAGGGCTCGGAGCTCTGCAAACATGACAAACGGCCTGCGAGGCTCCCGCAAAAGCGCTCAGCGGCTAAAAAGCCGCCATTAAAAATTCATGCGGGTGGGCCAAGCCCTCACTTAACATCAGCGCTTCTCTGGAGGAGCCTCGTACATTATTACCTCCAAACGCCACGGGATGATGTCGTCCCCGCGAATCAGCCGCGCCTGCGAATTTTCGGACACGTTTGCGTGTCACGGAATGTAATCGATGAACGTGAATTGTTAAATGAATTGACGACCGTTATGAGAATTGATTAGTCACTTAGTGATGTTTGAAGGAGGAATCAATATTATATGTTCTATAGGCCCCGACATAGAGAATAAAAACGTTGAGGTTGACTTCCCCGTGAACTTCCAATTTCAAAGGAAATCTTCGATTTTCCAAGAGGACGAGCTCTCGAGCCCGCTAAAGCGCCTCTCGCTTGTTGAAACTGGTTTTAGCGGCTCCTTTTTGGCTTAAAAGGTGCTTTGCCGGCCCCCCCGCCGGTTTCAGACTTTAAGCAGAGTCAAACGGAATGGTATTTACAGCTTCCGCCACGGCGGCGCCGTTAGATTTACTTTCAGAACGGGAACTTGAAATGATGACATTTCACTCGTCTGCCAGCGGACGTCATGCTGCTGCCAGTAAAGAGGGGACGTGATTGCTACTCGACAGTGTCCTGGAGTAAAAATGACAGGTTTTTCTTGTTTTTTTTTTTTTTGCTGGATTTTTTTAGTATTTTTTAGTCGTTGCCGTGTATGTTTTTCTTTGGGGTGATCAGCAGGTCAAGGCGCATTTGCATTAAAAACGCGACACACTTGTTTATTTTATTGTTAGACTACTGCACAAACACAATAGTAACATGCCCGGGTTGCTTTTACTGGTGGAGAGTGCCTCCTGTTGGTGAGTGAGTAAATTAGCAGTTTAAACTCAAAATCTATGCTTGGATAGCATATTCTTCTTCTGTTTACTTGGAGATTGCCCTCTGGTGGCTAGTAAAAAAGCTGCAGATAAACCATGCCGGACTATAAGCCACAAACATGCTCGCTCATTCAAAAACGAATATTTTCAACATAACACAGACACACTTTTTGAATTGTATCGCTAGAATACTGCACCAACACAGGAGTAACATGCCTGGTTGTGTCTATTAATGGAGAGTGCCTCCTGTATGTAAATAAATTAGCAGTTTAAACTCAAAATCTATGCTTGGATAGCATCTTCTTCTTTTGTTTACTTGGAGATTGCCCTCTAGTGGCTAGTAAAAAAGCTGCAGATAAACCATGCCAGACTATAAGCCACAAACATGCTCAAAAATGCTCGCTCATTCAAAAACGAATATTTTCAACATAACACAGACACACTTTTTGAATTGTATTGCTAGAATACTGCACCAAAACAAGAGTAACATGCCCGGTTGCGTTTATTAGTGGAGAGTGCCCCCTGTATGTGAATTAAATAGCAGTTTAAACTCAAAAGAAATGCTTGGATAGCATCTTCTTCTTCTGTTTACTTGGAGATTGCCCTCTAGTGGATAGTAAATAGATAAACCGCGCCAGACTATAAGCCGCAAACATGCTCAAACACGCTTGCTCGTTCAGAAACGAAAATGGCACCAACATAATTTCGACGTAACACAGACACACTTTTTAGGTTGTATTGCTAGAATACTGCACCAACACAAGAGTAACTTGCCTGGTTTGCTTTTATTAGTGGAGAGTGAGCCCCGGTGGCTTGTAAAATAGTAGTTCAAATAGTTCAATAGATCATTTGTTTACCGGAAGATTGCCCTCTGGTGGCTGGTAAAAAAGCCGCAGATAAGCCGCACTGAACAACAAGCCGCAAGGTTCAAAGCGTGAGAAAAAAGTAGCGGTTTATTATCTGAAATTTCCGCTAATTAAAGCACGATTCATTCGAAAGAGTTTGTAGTTTTTTGGCCTCGTAGAAATTCAAGTGGAAATCGCGTATCCTCGTGAATAACAACCTCGAGTGGAGTCTTTCATCAATTTGAACCAAGTTCTAAATTTGGGGACTTCACTTGGACTGGAGTCAAGTCATGTGACAGGGGTTACATCATATTTGACACAAGCGCTGTGAAAACCCTTCCCAGAGTGGGAGAAAAAAAAAAAAAAAAAAAAAAAAGCTCCTCACGGCACTCCGCCTCATGCAATATTTAACCGGCAGTGTTGACAAGAAATTGGTTTTAAGGAATTGAAAGCGGGCCTCCCCGAAGTAAATGCGTTTTGTGAACGCCGCGGGGCCCGTCCGTGTCGTGGGCGGCCCCCGGCTACGCTTCGTTATGGGGGGGGGGGGCTCCTCCCTTGTGAGAGCCCCGCGTTTTTTTCAATCAAAAGGCGGACAAGTGCAGCACTCGAGCCGGCCAAAAAGCGTGACCAATAACGGCGGAGAGTCAGAGACGCCATTTTTTTTTTTTTTTTATGTCGCCCACTCCCCCGTCGGCCGTCAAATGATGAAATTGGCTAAAAGAGCGGGAAGAGATAAAGGTGGAATATGCCGCGCAATTTTCTACTTGAAAGCGGATAACAAGCGCTCCGGTCTATTTAGTGTTGTTACACAGCATGCCATGTGGCAAGCGTTTCAAAAACAAAACAATATATGTCTTTTTTTTTTTTCAAGCTCATGCGACATGGCGACACGGGCTTGATTGCCATATGATAAAAAATGCTATTATGATGTCATTTTTCTGTATATTTAATATAAATATATTTAGACTATACATATATATAAAAAATACCCAACTTTAATATAAAAAGTAGGTGTGTGTGTGTGTGTGTGTGTGTGTGTGTATATATATATATATATATATATATATATATTTTTTTTTTTTTTTTTTTTTTATATTATATTATATATATTTTTATATTATATATATACGTATATATATAATATACGTATATATATATATATATATATATATATATATATATATATATATATATCTACATATTAATAAAAAAAAAAATTTTCAAGTTCAAATCCAAATAAAATAAATCCAAGTCAACTAATGTATAAATATTAAAATATCATTTTATTATTTCTGTCACTAACTCTTGAATGTCAAAAAATGTTGCTCATAATTTTAAATGTTTTAATTAACTTTTTATGACTTAGTTGTGAATCAACTCATATAAGATCCAAATAATATAAACTGTATCAATATCTCAATTTTCATTACGCCTTTTTTGTGCGAAAAAAAATATAAATAATTATAATAAAAAATATATCAATATAAAGAATATATAAACATAACAAATATAACAAATATTATATATATATATATTTTTTGTGCGAAAAAATATAAATAATTATAATAAAAAGAATAAATCAATATAAAATAAATATAAACAAAAATGATCATAAATATTATAAAATATAAAATAAATATAATAAAAATATATCTATAAATATTTAATGATTGTTGATTGAATAAAAATCAAGTGTGACTACGGTACTCAGCCTTTGTTTGATCTGGTTTTCTTCTGGCACCTGAAGAAAATGAACTCGTGTCATTCCAGCGTCGAATAACGCCGGCTTTTGTTTCAAGTTCCAAAAGGGTGGAAACGTACTTTTTCTTTTTTATTGTTAATCAATGCTTTTGTCCCATCATCCGTATTAAAAAAAAAAAAAAAAAAAAAACTAGAGAAGCGTACCTGTTAACAAAAGGGATTTGAATCAATGTCCTTTTGAAATCCGCCACTTGATGATCGGCGCTTAAGAAAAACGAGGCGACGACGAGCGCGAAGGGCCCGCGCCGTCCTCAGCGGGACAATGGGAGCTAATTGAGAAGGGCCGAGGCCTTCCGGCGCATTCCGCCTTTTTCCGTCTCCCTCCCGCCAGCCGAACGGCGGGCGGAGGTGACGGGGATGCGGCGTTTCCTTTTCTTGAAAAATGTCCGCGCTTTATCTGATCGTTATCACTCCTCGCGTTGGCCTTTTTCCAGCGATTGATGACTATCTTTGGATCATGCCGGAGAAAGGGCGCCTTTCCGCTCTTTACAGTACACTTGGCACCGCTTTCGTCCTTATCGGATGATTTTTTTTTTTTTTTTTTTTCCGAAGGGAATCTATGAGATAACTCCAGTCGTTACAGGTAGATTTCGCTTATTCTTCATTTGCGGGGTCCCTTCTACAAAAAACACAATGCGATTACGCAAGTCGTTTTATGACCGTCGGTCATGTCCCTGGGAAAAAATAATGGAATTTCTGCTGGAAAAATGTCGAATTTTTGTCAGCAATTGGAATTTTTTGGATTGAGTAAAATACTAGTCATGAATTTTTGGCGCACGTTGAAATCGGTGAATAAGTGACAAAATAGTGGTGAATCGGTACAATATATGCATTTGTGATATTTTTCAGGGATGAAAAAAACAAATGAAAATTCAGTTGGAAATTTTGAATTTTTTGGGGTATGTGTAAAGGTGTAAATTGTTACAGGCCACTAAAAAAACGTGCCACAAAGTTTGGATAGAGCTCCCTTAAACAGTTTTGCGCCAATTTAAACGAAGCTAAATCGCCTAACTCCTGTGGTACAAGTAGCCTTGTTGACAAGTTTAAATGTCTTTTTTGTAATTTTGTCACGGGCCACTGAAAAATACTCGACGGGCCACAAATAGCCCACGAACCGTTGTTTGGATAGCACCGCCTTAAATGGTTCTGCGTCAAATTAAACGAAGCTAAATCGGCTAACTCCCGCAGTACAGGAAGCCTTGGTGAAAAGTTTAAATGTCTTTTTAGTAATTGGGGTCACAGGCCACTGAAAAATGCATGGTGGGCCGCAAACGGCCCGCGGCCCGTAGTTTGGACACCCCTTTTATGAAAGGTCATGCTGTAAATTAAACGAAGCAAAACTGGCTAAATCTCATGGTACAAGTAGCCTTGGTGACAAATTTAAATGTCAATTTTAGTAACTGGCCCCTGAAAAATATATGTCGGGCCACAAATGACCCCTGGGCTGTAGCTTGGACACCCAAGGCTCAAGCGGTTCCGGAGAAAACTCATCGTAGCTAAACCTGCTATGTTCCGCGGTAGAAGTAGCTCCACCGAGCTAAATCCCAGGACGTTTTTTTCGTCCCCGGCAGGTTCGTCTGGAGTGGCCGACGGACCTCGCGGCGAGCCCCCTGGACAACTCGCTTTACGTCCTGGACAACAACGTGGTCCTCCAGATCTCGGAGAACCACCAAGTGCGAATCGTGGCGGGCAGGCCCATGCACTGCCAAGTTCCCGGCATGGACCACTTCCTCATGAGCAAGGTGGCCGTCCACGCCACCCTGGAGTCGGCCAACGCGCTGGCCGTGTCCCACACGGGCGTGCTGTACATCGCCGAGTCGGACGAGAAGAAGATCAACCGGGTGCGGCGGGTGTCCGCCGACGGCGAGATCTCCCTGGTGGCGGGGGCGCCCAGCGGCTGCGACTGCAAGAACGACGCCAACTGCGACTGCTACTCGGGCGACGAGGGCTACGCCAAGGACGCCAAGCTCAACGCGCCGTCCTCCTTGGCCGTGTGTCCGGACGGCGAGCTTTACATCGCCGACCTGGGCAACATCCGCATCCGCTACGTGCGCAGGAACAAGCCCTACCTCAGCCCGCTCAACGTGTACGAGGTGTCGTCGCCCATCAGCGACGAGCTCTACCTCTTCGACGCCAACGGCAGCCACGTCTTCACCCAGAGCCTGACCACCGGCGACCACCTTTACAACCTGACCTACGCCGGAGCGGGGCGGCTCAGCACCGTCACCGACAAGAACAGGAACGTGCTGACCGTCAGGCGGGACACCACCGGGATGCCCCTGTGGATCATGACGCCCGACGGACAGACCTTCTGGTTCACCATGGGCACCAACGACGCCCTGAAAAGCGTGGCGGCCCAGGGCCAGGTGCTGGCCGTCATGACCTATCACGGGAGCTCCGGGCTGCTCGCCACCAAGACCGACGAGAACGGCTGGACCACCTTCTTTGAGTGAGTGCCCCCCTTGGGATTTTGCATAGGGTCTCGTCAGGGTTTTATGATTCACGCGGCTAATTGCGATTATATGCGTTTACTAAGCGAGCCGAAGGGTCAAACTGCATTTACGAGACGTGGGCGAAAACCGACAACGGATGTTAACAAATGTCGCAGGAAATTTTACGCTTCATCATCATCTTCGTAGTCCATTTTAGTAAGTAAAGTCGGCTTTTCACTTGGAGTGTTCCAAACCGGTTCCATTTCGTTAACTTCAACAGGACTGTTTTGTTCCTCTTCTCGATCTTCTGAAGCGTTTCATTTTTGTTTATTTTCTGGCTCTTTATTACCTGATTGTGTAGTATTTGACTTGTAACTGATACTAAAAAAAACTTGCCGAGTTTATGACGAGATCCTGCAGACGAACTCTCACGACAATTAAATCTCGAGTAAAAACGAGACATTGTGACCTGTAAGAGAAAAACAAAGAACGGCCGATGAAAAATGTGAGCAAGTTTTGCTGAGTAGAAGCGAAAATGGACGATGAAAAATATTTTGATGTCAAAAAAATGATGCATCCAATGGACCTACGTTGATTTGAAAGTATGCGTCTAGGACGCAGGGACGCAGGCAAACGAGAACACTGGTAACGGAACGTCTCCGTTAAAAAAGATTAGCCCTTTCATATTATTGGTAAAAAAAATCTTTGGATGTGGAGTTTATCGTAAAATGAGACTTTCGTATCCCAAAGTATTGACTGTTTTCTGAGCCTTGAAAAAAAGTCCTTTAGCGCAAAGCAAATTCGGCGCTAAACTGCTAAATCCCTCCCTCACGTAGTCTGTTCACCCGCTTTAGGTTCGGGATAGAGTTTTGCGTTTTGGGGCCACCTCCGCTGCCCGTCGAGCCGTTTATCTTCAGCGTGCAACCTCCCGTCTCCAACGCGTTGCCGCGAACATCGCTCGGTGGGCAAGAGCGCCGCGACTACAAACCTAATCCCATTTCCGTTATCGTATAAAACAGGATTAGCGCCTGCTATGGAGCCGTCCTCATCTGCTCTCTGGCATGTAACGACACGCCGTATATGCTCATCAGAGAAGCCGGGGGCGCGTTTGAGCGCCCGATTCCCTTTTCCCCGCGTCTCCTGGTCGCCAATCTGTCCCGTCGCTTAATAGCCCGCACCGAGGGGACGCGCGGCGTTCCAAAAAGGAAAAAAAAAAACATAAACGCGATGAAGCAGACATCTGTCTCACCTCGCCGGAGGAATAGACGGGCCTGATGCATCATCAGACGCTCGCTTTCATCCGAGCTGACGCTCGTCACCTGTCTTTGATTTGCTCTGCGCGCACGCGAGACGCAGGAGCTTACGAAGACCTGAATCCGCACGGAAACAGACGATCGGTCCGGGTCCGGGTACGCTCGCGGAGTTACGTGAGGGGCTGGCTACGCTTTTGTGCTCAAGGGCCACCGTTGATTTTTAAACGGGACAGATGGGCCAGGTCACTCGGAAATGCGAGCGAATTTAATTTTTTTTTTTTTTAATCTTGACTCATTGACTGCAAGCCATTTTCAAAGCAGATGTTCCCCATATTGACAGGCTTTTGAGCATTTTCAACACGGAATATTGCCGGTATGTTTTATTATAAAAACTGCAAAAAAAAAAAAAAAAGAAAGAAACCCTACCCAAAAAAAAATTGTCCCGCCCAATTCATCCTTTAGTCATCACCAAAACATCCATTTCTGACCAAAAAAATAGAGAAAAAAAGAAGATCTATGTACTCCGATTAGTCGGAATCGTAATCAGGAACGATTTTATTTTGAAGTCGATCTTGGCAGCACAAAAGCTGAATTTATTTATCACCAACTCTACGTTGTCCTAAGATCCACTTCAATTACAGTTGTGTGGTATTTTGTCCAATCCTTTGATCCGTACATCAAAGACATTTCACGCCTGAAAGAAGACACTAGGGAGCTGAAATTTCACCCAGATGGTGACAACGTGTCAAATTTCAAAATGGCGTGACCACTTAGTTATCTCGCTATCCCTTGGATAAAATACAGTGAGTAATGTCAAGAGAAAATGACCGAAAATAGATGGTGTGGTTTTTTTGTATTTTTGTAGTTTTCTTTAACAAGCATTTTTAATGTAGTTCTAATTCAAATGCTAAATGAACTGGGGAAAAAAAATCCCATAGCCACTTAAGAGCATTATTTTTTGAAAACATATTGAAAGTTAGTTTGTGGTTTTTCACTGCAAGAGCTGCATGTGTCCAATTTATAAAACCTATAGTCCTTCAGGCTAATGTGATCCATGAATAAATTAGCTTGCAATCAGGTTTGAAAGACACCACAGGCCATTTTTCTCTTCAGTTCAATCAGTTGCCGCTTTACTATTATTATAATCCATAAATTGCATGATGTCATCTCCCCAAAACAACTCATTGGATTAAGGCGGTGCTTCTCAACCTTTTTTCAGCGATGTACCCCCTGTGAAATATCTTTTCAGCAAAGTACCTCTTAACCAGTTCAAAACTTTTTGGATTAGCAAAAATAAATAAATAAATAAATAAATATGTTCTCAAAAAGAAATAAATTAATTATTAAAAAATATTAAGAAATATTTTTCCACCAAAAATATGAAATAAATATATATATATATATATATATATATATATATATATATATATATATATATATATATATATATATATATATATATATATATATATATATACACATGTGTATGTATATATTTGGATGTAAATCATCAACTTAATTTTAAAAAATATTTGTCCACAAAAAATAAACAATCTAAAGCGTCGGACCTGTTCTCGAAAAGAAATAATTATAAATAAAAATGTGTCCACAAAAAATATTCTACCTAAAGCGACCTGTTTTGGAATTACAGCAGAGATCTCACGAAAATAAATCATTAACTTAATTATTGATAAATATTTGTCCACAAAAACAGTCATCAAAGTGTCAGACCTGTTCTCACGACAAAATAATTATAAATAAATATTTGTCCACAGAAAAATATTCAACTTTTGGGATCATAGTAGAGATCGTTCACAAAAATAAATGATGAGCGCGACAGGTGACGAGAGGTTGCACAGTGGGTCCAACCAGGGGTCCCAGTTCCCCCATTTGAGAACCAGCGTATTAAGGGAAGGATTTGAAAATGTGTTCCGGTATGAAATCATTTCAAGCCATACGGTTGTGGGGGTGGCTCATATTATTTAGCTACCTGTGCCAGTCCGCTCGTCAATGTTTAATCTCAGCCAATAACGATTGGTTGTTTTGCTTCCATAATTAGCTTTTGAAGGTCACCGCGTCCTCGGGGGACAGCGGCGGGCGTTGTCGCGATTCCAAATCCCGTCTCTCAACTTTTTATTTTGCGTGTCATTTCTTGGTCTGTTATGTCGTTTGAAAAGTGCAGAAAAAAAATAAGATGGTTTGTAGTTTCTTAGCAAAGAAACAAGAAAGTCTTTTTTTTTTTTTTTTTCTGAGGCGGTCACATGACTGCCGGCCGGCCTCCGCTTATTGTTTCCACGGTCTTCACTCAGACGCGTCCTGACATCGTCCCCTTCTGCGTGGCGCTCCGCTTCGCCATTAGCCGCTAGGACAGCTGGGCGCAGTGTCCACTCTGTTATTATTGGGGACACCCCCCCCCCCCCCTCCTCGTCTCTCTCGAAAGGTCACGGAATTGGCGCGTGACACAGATGTGATGCAATATGAAGGGACTCGTGGGCATCGCCAATATGCCCCCCCCCCCCCCCCCCCCCCCGCCCCCGCCCCCGCCCCCGCCCCCTCCTTGACCACAGGAAGTGAGCCAAAAACAGCTGTGGCTCAAGGAGGCGTTTTGGACTTTGCAAGATATGGACAAAAACCACAGTCGCTAAAACATGAATGCAGACTAATTAACACCACAAGTAAATAGATAAATAGATAAATAAATAAATAGATAAATACATAATACATATGAAATAAATAAATAAATATCTAAAAACTAGCTAATGCTAAAACATAATATTAGGAGTGATAATAGGATTGGCAATTACCGATACTAAGTGCCAGTATCAGGCCGAGACTCATGATGAAAGCCGATACTACTAAAAAACTACTACAAAAAGTGGTATCGAAGAACCGAAATATTAATAATATTAATAAGGGATGAGCGAGTACAATTACCAAGTATCGGTATTGGGACGATACACATGATGAAAGCCGATACTACTAAAAAACTACGACAAAAAGTGGTATCGAAGAACCGAAATATTAATAATATTAATAAGGGATGAGCGAGTACAATTACCAAGTATCGGTATTGGGACGATACACATGATGAAAGCCGATACTACTAAAAAAAATACTACAAAAAGTGGTATCGAAGAACCAAAATATTAATAATATTAATAAGGGATGAGCGAGTACCATTACCAAGTATCGGTATTGGGACGATACACATGATGGAAGCAGATACCAGTATCAGCTGCTCTCTTGCAGTTTTATGATTATAAACTAGAAATCATAAATTAGAAGAATAGAAAATTGACTGTTTTATAAATAAATACCATTTTGGACGAGGAATTTCTTTCCTCAAAGGGTCAATGTTTAAGAATTAGACCGATTTAGTAGTATCGTTCGCAGGTATCGGTGACGATCCGAGAGATGAGTACTCAAACTAGTATTAATCTTAAAAAAGTGGTATCGAATAGCCATAATATTTCACGATTATATTATATTATATTATATTATATTATATTATATTATATTATATTATATTATATTATATTAGTCATGATAATAAAGGGATGTGGTTTACCAAGTCAAGTCAAATTTGACCAAGTATCTGTGTCGATCGATACTCATGATAAAAGCTGATACTAGCATTGGCAGCTCTTTTGGAAATATTTACCGACTTGACTACTCAAGAGATGAGAAGTCATATTGGAATTGGTCTAAAAAAGTGGTATTAAACAACATATTAAAAAGTATTGGAATGATAAGGGATGGGCAAGTACCAATACCAAGTATTGGCATCGGGCCGATACTCTTAATGGAAGCAGATCCTAAAACATAATTGTTTTCAGCCCTTAAAATAATTAATATTTGCGCTGTATGTGTGCCTAATGACTTTTCACAACTTAAAAAAAAAAAAAAAAAAAAAAGCGAGGCGTGGGGAGGATATGTCTTTAAACTACAAACGACTTTAGCATTTAGTGTCTTTAAAAGCGGAAGACTAAACTGCTCCCGTCGCGCCGCTCGGCTCGGATTACTTTTATCTCCGGGAGATGATTCCTCTCTCGCTCTTCCTGTCCGTATTGGATATTTGAGATGGCAGCGCTGAGGAAATAAACCAGCGCCGGCCTCATTTATTCGAGGCTTTGCTGTGGCAGGCGGCGACATGCAAAGAGGCCTCCTTTTCAATCGCTATTCGGCGCCTGGTCCCGGCGTAATGTAGCGCCCGCATCCTGCAACGGCGGCGGCGCGCCGACAGCTTTCAAATTGTTCGACGCCGACGTGCCGTCGGGGGCCGCGTGAAACAATCCGACCCCGCCGTGTCGCGGCGTGTCATAAAACGCCGCTTTTCGGGCCCGGGCGGAGGAGGCCGAGGCGCACCTCGCCGCCGCTTAGCGAGATGAGGTGATGCGGCGCTCATCTGTTAAGCCGTTAAAGGCGATTTGACGGGATGGTGACGAGGGGGAGCTTCATCTGTCTTCTGACGGTTTGTGGCTGAATGGATTGTTGTACGATTGCGCCCAATTCTTGGCGGCGCGTAGGGACCCCAATGGGCTCGGTTTGTCCGTCTCTTAAAAAAATAACAAATAACTCGAAATAATTTAGTCACCAATCCAAAAATGTTGAGACTTTCAGGAATTTGGCCGTGAAAAACATAGAACAAACAAATTACACTTTGCTAGCTTCATCCTATACATATAATGCAAACTGCCATTGACATTTAGCATAAAATAATAAAATAGCAATTCAATGAATCTATATATACATATTTTTTCACGATTTTAAACAATAATGGACAAGAAACATGCTTTGTCTGCTCGTCAAAAAGGAGAAGAAGAAAAACAGGAAGTTACTGACCTCATAGTCGCTATCAAGCACCTCCAAGTTTACTAATCGAATCTAATATGTGCTAGCTTAATGATAACACATAATGCCAAATGCTCTGGACGTCTAGCATTATAGAGCTATTCAATGAATCTATAATGGTTTGGTTTTTTTTAACCAATAATAGACAAGAAACGTGCCCTGTCTGCTTATCTCGAAGGAGAAGAAGAAGAACAGGAAGTTATTGACCTCGTACCTAACAAGCAGCTTCAAGTTTACTCAATGAATCTAATATTTGGTAGCTTGATGATAACATCATCCAAAATCCAAGATATCTAGCATAACAGAGCAATTAGATGGACTTATAAAATGTTTTATATAATTTTAACCATTAGGGGGCGGTCGAGCACAAAACATGCACAGTCTGCTCATCAAGAAGCTGAAGTGTTTGACTTTCTGGACATGCAAAATATTGGCATGTTGAAAAAAGTTTCCAAGGTGAATGGGATGAGATGTTTTTAGTTTGTGATCTTGAAATGAATGAATGAAATGAATGTTGAATGATGAATGGTGAATTTGTGAGTGAGAAAATGTAGTATTTCAGAAAAAGAGTGGATTTTAGGACTGAGAAAAATATAAGCACACCTGACACAAATTTTTGTAATACATTGAAACTGGAACGGTGAGAATCGGTTGAAAAATGTGACAGGAGTAGCACATCAAATAACTGTGATGAACCACAAACGCTGTAGCAACACAAACAGAAAAACAAATACTCGTAGTTCATCTCATAATGCCTGATCACTTATGATCCAATTTTACTTGCGTAGGTACGACAGTTTCGGCCGTCTGACCAACGTGACCCACCCCACGGGCCGGGTGAGCAGCTACCGCTCCGACGCCGACAGCGCCGTCCGCATTCAGGCGGAGGGCGCCGCCAAGGAGGATGTGACGGTCACCACCAACCTGTCGGCCTCGGGCACATTTTACACTCTGATGCAAGGTGAGTACGTCTTGTTTTGTGGATTCCTTTAGCAGAGAGTGTGAAGTATTCCTGTTGGATACTTTGGTCTACATACCGTATTTTCCGCACTATAAGGCGCACCGGATTATAAGGCGCAGCCTCAATTAATGACATATTTTAAAACTTTTTCCATATAGAAGGCGCACCGCATGATAAGGCGCACCCTCAATTCATGACATATTTTAAAACTGTTTCAATCACAATATAGTAATACCCAAAGTAATAACAATAATAACTCAAATAATAACTCTCAATAGCATAATAACTCAATGTCAATATGAGCAACCTTGTTCAACTGTAAACACACAAAAAAAGATTTATTTATCAGTCCAATCTCAATATTGATCCATATATAAGGCGCGCCTGATTATAAGGTGCACAGTCAGCTTTTTAAAAAAAATTAAGGCTTTTAGGTGCGCCTTATTGTGCACAAAATATGGTACTTTTGGTTAAAAACAAACAAACAAAAAAAACAAACAAAAAAAAACACAGATAAGACGCACTGAACTATAAGCCGCAGGGCTCAAAACATGAGTAAAAAGTCGCGTCTCATAGTTCGAAAAATACGGTAATTGAACGACATAACTCGTCCTTGGCACTGAATGTTTTTGATTCTGTTGGGGTGGATTTCCCTGGCAAAAGAGAACGTGCTCAAAACCAGAAATTGGCTTTTTTTGGCTCAGAAAAATTATTGATATTGTTGTTCAGTATAAATTTAAGACTTAAGCCCATTTCCGCGTCCCCTTTTTAAGCGCGGAGTGTGAAGACTCCGGGGCAAAGACGATAGCCAATTAATTAGCGGGCCAAGTTGCCGGCGCCGACGGGCTGGCGGACAGATGTTAGACACAAGGTCGCGACACGGATGTGACCGACGGGGGGGGGGGGGGAGAAACCCGAGCGGGACGCCTCAAGTTTCAACCGTGATGGGAGTCTGCAGATGCGCGGCGACGGCCTCGTCTTTGGACCGTCGGAAAAAAAAAAAACGTTGAGCGCCATCAAGCAGGCGATCGATAAAATTCAGAGGCACAATGGAGGGATGTCAGAACGTGCGTGCGCCCCAACACAAATTGGGGAGACGCGAGCAAAGCCGCGGCGTCTTGTATGCACGGCGGCCATTGTGCGCGCTGGCACAAAATCAATGGCCGCATCCAATCCGCCTTGTAGCGAGCCGCCTTTTCATTTGATTAAGATGTCGGGAAGCAACACCTGTTAACTCCTTGTAAAAGCCTGCCAAAAATGTCAATGTCATACGACAAAAACGGGACTTTTAATTTATCTAACGAAAAAAAACGTTTTTTTTTTTAGGTGTTTGCTGGTTTGGGGCGGCCGATCAGTTCTTTCTCGAATGGTGTCAAATAATAAATCTTTAAGTTACCGTTCATAGCCACACCCATGCTACATTTTTGAGGAAATAAAATGTGTGTCTTATATTTGGGGAATTACGGTAATTCCAATGGAGAGGCTGAAATTTTCCGCGTTTGGACACATTTAAGTGTCTAAATGATGAACTCCTTCAGTTCCAGCCTGTTTTTGACCCCTCCTCAAGCCCAACACAGAAAAATTTAAAAAAATAAAAGTAGATACCTGATATTGAATTACTGGACTGTTAAAAAATGAACGTGAATGAGTTAATTATATCCCAAAAGGAATTATCCATTAATTTGGTAATCGTATGACATCACAGATGGCCAGTTTGGAGAATCACACCTCCGTCCTTTATTATATTATTTATTTATTATTTTATTATATTCTTTTATTATATTATTATAATAAATTTATTGTATTATTTTATTATATGTATATATTTATTATTATTATATATATTATTATATTATTATATATAACGCGAATATCTTTTACTTCACTACGGAATGTTACAAGCTACTTGCGCATCCTAGCAATATTTTAGCCAAAAAAATGGCACACTATGCGATCCGGGTGAAATTTCAGCTGCTTTCTTTTAATGCTTTCAATTTGGCAAAAGAGTTATAGTTCATTCATGCTACATGAAAAATGATAGTTGTCACATTAATTATTGAAAAATGTGAACACTGTTAAGTGGCGAAAATCGTCAAATCGTTTGTTGGGAAAAATCGTTTCACGGGAAAAAAAAGTTGGAGAAGTCCAGGTACTGCTTAGTTATCCTGAATGCAGTATCATGTTTTTTTTTTTTTTCATTATTTGTTGACTCATTTTTGCACGTATACGACAGTTAGGATCGTTCCAAAGTATCTTTAAAGCACTTCCTGTCCAAAGGCTTCAGACTGCAACAACTTGACCCTGGAAGCAATTATTTCCAGGCCCCATTATTTCCTATGGGGAAATCTCCGGTTGAATCAGCACAACGGGAGGATGACCGCCATCTTGAAATGTGCTGCGATGCTGTAATTAGAGAAAGTACAAAAAGAATGCACTGCCAACAACTTCTCTTCTTCAAACCTATTATATTCTGCTATCATCCTGTCATGTACCGCCCACACGACCGCTGATATTACTGTCAGTCATGCTAACGATAATGAATGTTATTATCCGCCTCACCTTTCCGAGGTTAGCGTTAGCATGCTCCCAATTACAACGTATCTATATCTGCAATAAATATCACTACGGGTGGCCACATATATATATATATATATATATATATATATATATATATATATATATATATATATATATATATATATATATATATATATTAGGGGTGTTATTTTGATCAATATTGAAATCACGATATTAATCACAAGTATTCATCATGTTTAGTCAAACGTGTCTATGGGTATTTATTGCCCTTTTTTTTAAACAAGCAATATATAAACAAGGCTTCAAGGCTTGACGCTTATAAATAACAAACTAAAATAAAGAAAGAAAGTAAATAGTAACTAAAAAAATTCACCCAAGACATGGCAAAAACAGGGCATTAACCGTGGCGTTTTTGGTCATTTCGAACCGAATTTATTCCAATTTTCAAAATGAGTTTCGATTGACAGCTAGCACGGTATATATTAGGAATCAGGTGAGAAACTCAACACCCTTTCACACTGGTAAATAATATATTAGGGTAGGAAAAGCATGCAAGTTTGTCATGCAAACATTGCCCCCTGGTGGTAGGAGGACAAAGTGCTTAATTAGACATTAGGTTGCCGGCTTCTTAAAAGTTAATATAGCAGAGGATCAGCTTAATTAATCGTGGCATTAATTGTACAGCCCTAATATATATATATATATATATATATATATATATATATATATATATATATATATATATATATATATATATATACTGTATGTCTGCGTGCACTCACGCAATCTCGCGCGGCCTTTCCAGCCTGGTTTGGCCTCGGAGGACCCCTACGGGCCCCTTGTCGACCTCGGTGATGGAGCGAGGAAAGGGCCGGCGAAAGGTCAGCCTGCCACCTCCGCTTATTTCTTTGTTTTAGCCCTCGACCGACAGCGGGAAAGGCAGAAGGTCTTTTTTTATCGTTTACAAAAGAAGCAATCCAGATGCTTGGACCTGTGGTGTCGACGCGTGAGAACGTACGTTTTTTTGTTTTGTTTTTTCCGAGCTTTCTATGAACTCATTAATGTTTCACAAGCCATTAGGAGCTTCTTAATGAGGGTAATACACACTGTAGTTTTTTTTTTTTTTTTGCTCCCCGATGAATGCGCATGAGAGGAGCGGCAACATTAAGCCCGGACATGGCGCCGCGCCGTCAACAACGGTCAGGCTTTTATTATTTATTTGTTTTGTTTTCCACGGGTCAGCTCTGCTCGCTCTTCCTCCGATGCTTTTCACTCTCCTTCAACATCACCCGAGGCTGCCGCAAAAGTTGTTAAAAAAGTTTATGGGCGCTGGGAAAGCCGTCGGCTATTGATCCCGGTTTTGCCCGGGCGCCGCGTTATTGCAGAGTTTCAGTTAAATACTGCTGCCGCTGCTAAAGGTGCTTGTTCTTTCTTTATTTTGCTGAGCGTCCGTTTTTGCTCATTACGCTGCGCCCTGGCGCGGATGAATATTAGATTATGTCCTCTTTCGTTAGCAGTGAGATGCTGTGATTGTCAGGGGTTGCGCAAGCAGCTAGTCGCGTTTTGTAATGAGGTAGAAGCTAAGATATTTATGTCGGAAAAAAAAAAACATAATAAAGGACGGAAGTACAATATTTATTTTCTGGACTTGCACTAGTGTGATTGTCAAAACTGCCGTCTGTGATGTCATATGATTATGAAAGTAAATGCAACGTTAGCATTAGCGCTGTGAACAAGCCAACATTAGCAATAGCAGCAGACTATTTAAGTCTCGAGAAACATTTGTGAGGTTTTGACAGCTGTGTCAGCGTTCGGTTTATGGAATGAAGTGGCATCAAAATCTCATTTGGGATTTTTGTTTCAGATTTCACAAAGTTTACTTGGTTTAAAAGTGATCAGTAGGAACGGCAACTGTGCCTTTGGAGTCATTTATGTCTATCAAATTGCATTCGAAAAGTCATTTGACGGTTCTTGCCAGCCTATATGGAGCAGCTGAGTGCTGCTATCCGCTAACTTAGCTAACTTTTAGTACTTGCTGTTTCTCGCGCTGCTAGCCGCTAACATTGAAAATTGCTGGCAACAGGCACCGTATAATACATCATGAAAAAACCCTTGTGTGGTATTTTGTCGTATCCTTTAGATCCTTTACATCAAAGCATTTCACATCAAACTGAAAGCATTGAAAGACGATTGTAGGGAGCTGAAATTTCACCCAGTTGGTGAGAACATGTCAAAATTCAAAATGGCGTGACCACTTAGTAATCACACTAGCTGGAGTGTGCCAACCCTTGGCTAAAATACTACCAGAATAACGTGGAAGAAAATGAGCCAAAAATGATCAAAATACCACAAGAGGGTTTAGCATTCTTAATTAGCATAATTAGCAATCGAACTTGATTTTGGGACGTGATGTTTTTGATGTTACAAAGTCACTATCCATAGCTTATTAGGGAAAGTAAGGTTTATTTTGAAGATATCTTGTTACGACGGTTAGCTTGACTTTTTCCTACACCAGAGGCAGAAAAAAAATGCCTCGAGAGCTCGAATTACTCGTTTCATCCTTCCACACAACGTATCTGTGTAATAACTGATAACAGAAGAGAAAGATATCTGCACATTTACCTTATCACGCGTTAGGACTGAGAAATGATCAAAATTTCTGCCGCGCGATACATCCGGTCGTTTGTTTGAAAGGTAACGGCCGCCTTTGTTTGTCTTCTCCCTGAAAATGCGTCAGACCAAGTGCGGAATAGCTACTTCATCGGCCTGGACGGTTCCTTGCGGCTGGCCTTGGCCAACGGCATGGAGGTGTCGCTGCACACGGAGCCGCACCTGCTCGCCGGCACCGTCCACCCCACCGTCAGCAAGCGCAACATCACGCTGGCCTTGGACAACGGCCTCAACCTGGTGGAGTGGAGGCAGAGGAAGGAGCAGGCTCGCGGACAGGTCACCGTCTACGGACGCAGGCTGCGGGTAAGGAAGCTTTTGTGACGTCTTAGAATACTCGTCGTTTTTAACCCACGTTAAGACGGAACAGCTATGCCGCTCGGTCGAAATGGTCGGAACTGATATGCGCCCTTTAGCTTGTCCCCTTATGGTCATTATAGTATACTGCCCACGTAAAAATGCACAATCACCCTTTAATGGTAAAAAAATAAGACCGTATTTACCGCGCTAGAAGGCGCACCGGATTATAAGACTTCAATTAATGACATATTTTAAAACTTTTTCCATATATAAGGCGCACCGTATTATAAGGCGCAACAGTAGAAGCAGTCGAATTTTATTAGTAGATTACAAAGCAGTTTTCTGACAACGCCATTCCCTCCCAAAATGAATACATAACTGTCCTATGTTTTATTTTATTAGTATTTACGTGACATAACATGCAGTGCAACATTTATATCAGGGAACTTTTCCTCCAGTGCAATCACAATATAACAATATTAACTCAAATAATAACTCTAAACCCTCATAATAACTCAATGTCAACATGCGCAAACGTGTTCGACTGTAAACACACAAAAGAAACAGGTCAAGCTTACTTTATCGCTTCGTTCCCCGTCTACCAATCCCAATCTCAATATCGATCAATATATAAGGCGCACCGGATCATAAGGCGCACCATCAGCTTTTTCAAAAAAATAAGGCTTTTAGGTGCGCCTTATAGTGCGGAAAATATGATCATTTTTAAGTTTATAGGACACAACCGTCATTTTTGGGAGATAAAAAAGATCGTCTTATATTTGGGGATTTACAGTACATAAAAAATGTGTTGAGCTTTACAGAAAAGCCTGTCGTTCGAACGGGGGTGTGTGGACTTTTTTTTTTGGGGGGGGGGGGTTGGGTAAGTAGTAGATTTTTATCAAGACGGTGCCAAGGAAAGCCTTTGATCTGAGCGCGTACCTGAAACAAAACGGAAAATAACACCCAGCTTTTGTTTTTCTTGCCTTGGCGAGACAAGCAACAGCTTTTTTTTTTTGGTTTTGTTTTTTTTCCTCTTAATCCAGGTCGCCTTGCACATTCTCCAGCAGGCGACAGCGCTAATGGGGAGGTGCCACTTTGTCTGTCATCGGCCGTTCATTTAATGGCCCCGTTGTCCCCGTGGAAGCGCGAGCGTCTAATGTATGTTACGGACAACGGGCCTCGGGGGTGAGATGGGGAAACGGGAGCAGCCTAATAGCCACCGAGCGGGCAGGGATGAGCCCAGCCGGAATCATCGAGCGACCTTGAGTGGCGTGTCAAGTGATATTACGTGGGTGGCTGCCCGGGCTCGGGAGGGGAGGGGAGGGGGCGGAGTCTCCCGCTTCCGCCTCGCCGCGTCTTTGGAGTCACGTCGACTATTTTGGAATTCGGGTGTCGCTTGACGTTCGTTGTCATCCTCAAGTTGACCCCGCGGGGCCGCTGGTGAGGCTGATGATTTATGGGGTGACCGGCAAAAAATAGATAGCGGCGGGGGGGGGGAATGTATGGATGGTGGGCCTGCGTTGTCAAATTTTAGAGGCTCAAGGCTTGTACTAAAAATAATATTTGAAACGCGAAAAATAAATAAAAAAGGTAGCCCAGCTCAGAAAAATGAAAAACAATATAGAAATGTGTACCTGGCACTGAATTTCTGGACTCCTAAAAAAAAAAAAAAAAACATTAAAAATCAGAAATGATAGAGTTCGTGGGCACAATTTTTTTTCCGGTCAGTGCAGGCAGGTGAGGACCACCCCAAAATCTAGAAAATTTTTAGAATGTACAAAATAATCCCCTTGTACAATTGGGTTTCATTTTCAAAATAACTACAGTATAATTATTATCATAAAATCACAATATATTGGCGCCCAACCAATATCGAAGGGTGACAAAAGCACAAGTAGTTTCACACTCACAAACGCACCAAAGGGCAATTTGGAGTGTCGAATTTACCTAACCAAGCATGTTTTTTGGAAGTTATGCGGTGAAAACCCACCCAGGCACGGGGACAACATGCAAATTCCACACAGGTGCCACTCAGCTTCCCCATATAGACCGGCGTGACTGTCGTATGACTTTTCAAAGGCGGTTTAATTGACGTAAATGACTTTGACGCAGTTCCCGTTCCTACTGATCACTCATGAACAAAGCAGGCTTATTCGAGACTATAAAATAGTCTGTTAGGACAGTTTAAATTTAAGTCTGAAAAAGTTATCTAAAAAAATGAAGCATTTGAATCAATTTTTCCATATCTTCTGTCTGTTCATTTGTCTTTGCGTTTCCATTATTTTGCAGCGCCTGTATTTCCATCTCATTAGCATTTTAGCTCAATTGCCTATCAAATATTGAAGATTGCATTAGCAAATCATGACTTTACAATAGGGCCGCTCTGTCCAGCTAATAATAGCGCTCAAGGCAAGACCGGAAAAAAATTTTTGCTCCAGAAATGGATCTTCTAATATATTCTGCATTAGAACAATTGGCTTGTTTTTCTCCATTTGTGAAATGGCGTGCCGGACGACACCATTTTGGAGGACACTTTTGGAAATCAAAACGTCTTTTAAAGCGTCCCGCCTTGTTTCGTGGCCTATTTCATGCCGGCTCGGTCCGCTTTGGGAAAGATCTTCCCGCGAGTCCCTCAGGAGTTTTCTACGCTCGTAAGAGTTTTTCTTTCAGCCCGATGAAGCTTTGACAGAGCGCGTCCTGACACCGGAGCGTTTTTGCGCCGGTTTTCCGCCGGTTCATTTCCGCCGAGTGCAAATGTTTTTGGACAGATGCCATTAACCTGTACAAACGTGAGCTTTCTTCCAAAGCGCCTCGGGATTACCGGCTAGCTCTGTAAGGACAAAATCGATCGGCGTCTTTTACTTTTGTCTGCTGGCGGGCGTCGCACCGGAACCGCTGGCCTTGGCTTGAGGGGAAGGTGCTTGTTATGGACTGCTGGAGGAAAACAGAAAAATGACTTTTCAAATTGCGAGTTGGCTCAGATGTTGGTGGGCGGGATATATATATATATATATATATATATATATATATATATATATATATATATATATATATTAGGGCTGCACGATTATGTCAGAAGCAATAATCACAATTATTGTAGCAAAAAATATGATTAGATAAAAAATTTATAAATATATATAGTAAATAGTTTATAAAGCATATAGTAAATAAAGAGTATAAATTGGATTTGGTCATTTTTTCCATATATATATATATATATATATATATATATATATATATATATATATATATATATATATTAGGGCTGCACTATTATGTCAGAAGAAATAATCACAATTATTCTGACAAAAAATATGATTAGATAAAAAAAATATAAATATATATAGAAAATAGTTTATAAAGCATATAGTAAATAAAGAGTATAAATTGAATTTGAACATTATATATATATATATATATATATATATATATATATATATATATTTATATATGCACACACACCTGTAATATTGGCTTTGTAAAATAATTGCACAACATAATTCTTGCATTTTCTTTTGGGTTGTTTTTTTACACTTTTATGGCGGCTTCGACTTATTTTGGTTATGCTCTGGAAATCAAATCACAGTCTTTTTTTGTTGGTGTATGATTCCACCTTTTTGTTGTTGAATATCGGATATTTTATACATGCAGAGAAATGTTTTCTTAAATATGGAATACATTAACTAATTCAGTGCCAGTTTTCAGACACCACTTTCCCGTATTATGTGAAAAATAATGTACATAAATTCATGCGAATAAATGTCTGGACTCAGCAAAGACATCTTAATATTGAATGTGTTAAGCGAATATATGCACGGATTTTGTCCACATTTAAAACGGCATTTTTGTTATGGCATTCTTTGTCATGTCAATTAAGTTGAAAGACTTAAAGAATGTAATATGAAAAAAGTCGAGTCAATTATTAATGGCGGTTTATTTAAATATTTGTGGTGGGGGGGCCATAGTCTGATTTTTCATAGAAATTGTATAACGGAAGTCGCACATGATTTCTTTTCGACAGCCTAACCAGTCGACTGTTTTCTAAAACGGGCCGCCTGGAAAAATTGAACGTTTTTCACCGTGGGCTAACTTGGTGCGAAAGGCCCCTCAGAAGCAGAACAGATTATCCGTGTCTCACTTTGTCTTTTTGGCCGTCAGCGTTCCTCGGACAAAGCCTCCCGACTCTCCGCCAACCCAAACATGACCTGAAGGATTACCGTTCATTCCGTCTTTCCAAATCCAACTAAAGCCCAAAATCACCTTGTCCGGTTTTTTTCTGCCTGTTTACCCAAGATCCAAAATGAGAATAATCAGCACCTGGCACTTGTTTGCTCGCATGCAGTCAGAATGGATTTAATGATCATTGCGGCCATAATGGGCTCTCCATGATTTGGAACGCTCCCCTTCCGATTTTCCAGTTTTTTCCCCCCCAACAAACACCAAAGTATGGTCATTTCAAAGTCCAATCACTGCAGTGGCTTCTAAAAAAAGAAACATGTTTTTTTTCTTCCAAACACCTTGCTGGCTTCCTCCGCAGGTTCACAACAGGAACTTGTTGTCTCTGGACTTCGATCGGATCACCAGGACCGAAAAGGTCTACGATGACCACAGGAAATTTACGCTGCGGATCCATTACGACCACGCCGGGCGGCCCACTCTCTGGGCGCCGAGCAGCCGCCTGAACGGGGTCAACGTGACCTACTCGGCCGGGGGACACGTGGCGGGCATCCAGCGAGGAACCATGTCGGTACGCATGGAATACGACCCAAAAGGCAGGATCAGTTCCAAGATATTTGCCGACGGGAAATCGTGGAGCTACACGTATCTGGAGAAGGTAAGAATCGCCGTGGATAACCGAGACATCGTTTGATATTTCACTCGATTGATCTCAGGCATATTTTTACAATGTTTAAGAGTCAAGAAATTTTACTCCTAGTACATATTTACTGCCCAAAATACGAATTTTGGACAGCGAAGCCCCATACGGTAAATGGTAAATGGACTTTTCTACCTTGGGTACTCAGAGCGCTTTACACTAACTAGTCATTTACATACTGATGACGCAGCATCAGGAGCAATTGGGGGTTCAGAGTCTTGCTCAAGGACCCTTCGACAAGGTCTTGATGGTCGGGGGATCGAGCCCACAGCCTCTCAGCTGGGAGACGACCACTCTACCACCGAGCAATGCCGCCCCCATATTTTTCATTATTTTCAAGCTGTCTGGCTAAAAAAAAGGGTTAAAAACTGCTGATACTAAAAGAATGAAGCACTAAAATAATATTTTACTCTCGGTTTTTAAGTACCAAAGTAATCAACGACTTGAGTAAAGTAGTACTTTTAAGTAATAAGCTGTGTAATTACAGTCACTTAACGTACCAATCAATGACCAGGGTACTTTAGCTCTCCAAGTCATCAATCGCTTTTGCACCTCAGTACCTAACAACCCGAAAGAAATCCCGTAGTTTCTTTCAGTACCGTAGGCGCTGAAGCGCTTTGCGTTTTCTTGCAGTCCATGGTGCTGCTGCTCGCCAGCCAGAGACAGTACATCTTCGAGTTCGACAAGAACGACCGTCTCTCGTCCGTGACCATGCCCAACGTGGCCCGCCAGACCCTGGAGACCGCGCTGTCGGTGGGCTACTACCGCAACACGTACCGGCCCCCCGAGGGCAACGCCTCGGTGCTGCGGGACTACAGCGAGGAGGGCCGGCTGCTGCGGACCACCTACCTGGGCACGGGCCGCCGCGTCATCTATAAGTACGGCAAGCTGTCCAAGCTGCTGGAGATCCTCTACGACACCACCCGCGTCGCTTTCTCCTACGACGAGACGGCCGGCATGCTGAAAACGGTCAACCTGCAAAGCGAGGGCTTCACCTGCACCATCCGCTACCGGCAGATCGGCCCGCTGATCGACCGCCAGATTTTCCGGTTCAGCGAAGAGGGCATGGTCAACGCCCGATTCGACTACGTCTACGACAACAGCTTCCGCGTCACCAGCATGCAGGCGGTCATCAACGAGACGCCGCTCCCCATCGACCTGTACCGCTACGACGACGTGTCGGGCAAGGCGGAGCAGTTCGGCAAGTTCGGCGTCATCTACTACGACATCAACCAGATCATCACCACGGCGGTCATGACGCACACCAAACACTTTGACGCCTACGGCCGCGTCAAGGAGGTGCAGTACGAAATCTTCCGCTCGCTCATGTACTGGATGATGGTGCAGTACGACAACATGGGCCGGGTGGTCTCCAAGGAGCTGAAGGTGGGCCCCTACGCCAACACCACGCGTTACACCTACGAGTACGACTCGGACGGCCAGCTCCAGGTGGTGTCCATCAACGACAAGCCCCTGTGGCGCTACAGCTACGACCTCAACGGCAACCTGCACCTCCTCAGCCCGGGCAACAGCGCTCGCCTGACGCCCTTACGCTACGACATCCGGGACCGCATCACCCGCCTGGGCGACGTCCAGTACAGGATGGACGAGGACGGTTTCCTCCGCCAGCGGGGCAACGACTACTTCGACTACAACTCGGCCGGACTCCTGGTGAAGGTGTACAACAAGGCCGGCGGCTGGAATATCCGCTACCGCTACGACGGCCTGGGCCGGAGGGTGTCCAGCCGGAGCAGCGCCGGCCACCACCTGCAGTTCTTCTACGCCGACCTGTCCAGCCCCACCCGGGTCACCCACATGTACAACCACAGCAGCTCGGAGATCACCTCGCTCTACTACGACTTGCAGGGCCACCTGTTCGCCATGGAGCTGAGCGGCGGCGACGAGTTCTACGTGGCCTGCGACAACATCGGCACGCCGCTGGCCGTGTTCAGCGGCTCGGGACACGTGATCAAGCAGGTGCTCCACACCGCCTTCGGCGAGATCTACATGGACACCAACCCCGGATTCCAGGTCGTCGTCGGATACCAGGGCGGCCTCTACGAGCCCCTCAGCAGGCTGGTGCACATGGGGCGCAGGGACTACGACGTCCTCGCCGGGCGCTGGACCGCGCCCGACCACGACGTCTGGAAACGTCTTAACGCCGGCCATATTGTGCCCTTCAACCTCTACATGTTCAAAAACAACAACCCGCTCAGCAACAACGAGGAGATCAAGTGCTACATGACCGGTGAGTCTCATCCAGAGTCTTTACTGAGCAGAGGCAAATATTTTGCAGCAGAGGGTTAGGGTTAGGGTTTCGGGATGTTGGCACGGGGGCCGTCACTATGAATGATCTCATTAATACCCATTTTTCAAATTCTCCCACCATGCATTTCACGAAATTCAATACCAGAGGCCCGTTTTATTAGGTGTTGTTTAGTTTATAGTCATTTCTTCAGAACTTAGGGTTAGGGTTAGGGTGTTTCCTTTCGTGTTAGGAATCGGGGTAGTTTTCGTATAAATGACTAGTTTTCTGAAAGCGCAAGCCTTTCATTTAAATGTTGTGCATTGGTGCTACTACATGAAAAAAATTGTGATCATTCCTGTCTTGCCAAGTTTTCAACGTTTGGAAGCTTATACATAATACAAGTAACTAGTGCCGGGCGATAAAATCGATTTATCGATACATTACGATACGAAGTTACACAATACTTGTATTGCAATACCACCTTCAGTTTCTAATATATTATAAATCGCATATTGGTTTTTAAATGCCATATTTTATTTATTTATTTTTATCAATCCACTTTCAAATATCAATTATCGGACCCGATTTCACGTTATGGGGATCTGAAAATTCTTCGTGTTAGCTCTTACCCCAGTTGTGCTTTTTAAATCGCTTTCTGTTCCAATTAATTGTTCTTAAATTTGAAAAGAAAATATGCAGTGTTCCCGCCACGCCATTTAAAAGTATCACATTCAATTTGCGGATGCGGAAACCCTGTTTAAACCTCACGCACCCCCATTTGAGAACCACCGCTGTTTATACATTTAAATAAATAAATAAACGGCCCCTACTTGATGGCCCCTACTTTCAATCCTCACATTTTTACGCGAACCATTTCCACGAACGTGTAAATATAAAGCTAAGGCTTGAAAAAACTCCAGCTCCAGTCCCCGCCGGTGTCCACGGGGTGGGTGTACGTAGCCGAATATAAATAGCGATGCCGGCAGATGTTAGGTGAGTCCCGCCAGGCGATCAATAATGCATATAAGTTTTTTATGGTGCTAAATTTACACATGTCAAGGGGGAAGAGAGAGTCGCAGATCTGGCTCGCCCCTCCTTGTTGTTGCTCCGAGTGACACTCACTTCAGGGTGATGGGGGGCCTCGCAACGCGACGCAATTTGCATTAGCATACAAATATCTGCTCGGGAAATCACAGCCACTCCCGAGTAGTGAAATGTTGTCAGCCGCTGTCGCGGTGTCACCGGGGGACTTCATTTTCAAGCGACGAATCACCGAGTCATAGATCAAGCGGTCCGGTCGATGAGAAACAAAAGACAGGCGCGGGTTTTTTGCCCGATTATCGGCTTCTTATTTACACCCCGTCCCCGCGTCGCCGCTTGTTTGCCCGAGGAAATGTGCTGCGCTGATGACAATTGGCAGGCTAGGATGCTAATTAGCACATTAAACAGCATCAAACGCTACCTGCAAATGTCACTTTGGAGCTATTGGATGCTGCGACGGCCTTCGAAATGTCTTTGCTAGCAACACGTGCGCCCGCACCAAGCGCCATCTTTGTCTCGATTTGTTGATTCGCCGACACGCGCCCAAGATTATTTAGGCTGCTTGTTTCTTCGGGCCGCTGCGATTTGAAATTGAAATAGGCTTGGATCGCTTCAATCTTTATTTAAGTGTACAGAATGCTTAATGGCCACGAATGAGGGAAAATAACCAGTTTTAATCGTAAAATGACCCAGGGGAGCTCCACCCTCCTGTGTGTATTAGTCTTCCTTAAAGGGGACATTTTATGTCAAATTGAGTGTTGAATGGCTTGCATAAAAATATAATACTCGCCCGGAGCCCTGCCGGGAAAATAGCGACAAACCGCAAGTAATTGACAACCCCCTAAAATGATTGTCCTTTGTTTTCGTCTTTGTCAATTAATATCATGTAGTGCCTTTCAGGGTTTGTTTTAAATGCAGTAAAAGGAACTTTTTTTTTTTTTTTTCCAAATTATGAGCCACTTAATTGGAACACAAAGTGACTTATTGCTAAACTGTGTTATAGCGACTGGTTTGCACAAACTTGTACGCCTTTATTCCCTGAGTGTTCTAGGGATTTTTTTTTTAACAGCTTGGAGTTATTATCACCCAACTTGGGCTGACTTTGAAAGGGTCATAACATCGGCAAATATAAATATAGATTTGCTTTCAACCTCTCATAATGTTCAGTGGCATTAGCCCTATCCATACATGTGTTTTTTTGTGAGGGGAACCTACGCCCCCTTTATGTACATAAAATTATAAAAATGTAATAATAGCAACAATAAGTACACTTTATATTTATATATTTATGAAATTGAAAAGGAATATTTATTATGTCATAATTAGAGGATTGTACCTTTAGAAAGCGTTTGCATTATGAGAGTCCAGGCTAAGCCAATCATTGAAGTCATTGAAAGGTTAGCAAATGTCATAAGTTGGCCGCTAGCGCCACACGGTGGTTTTGGGGTGTCAACACAAAAAATTCTAGTTGCCGTCGAATGGATTCCTGCAAAAATCGGGGGAAATTCAGCATAAAACATCTAGTTTTTATTTGATAATATTTCCAATTTTCAATGGCAGTAAATGAGCCCGACAGGGGCCAAATTTGACATGTGCAAGTTGTACCTCTGGACCTCCGGTTTGCAAGATATTGAAAGTCGCCATGTTTTGACAATCAATGCAATATTTTAGCCTCCTGACGGTGACGACGAATAAAAAAGTCTTCAGCTGCTTTTCAAGCAATAAACAGCCGAAAAAATACAAACACGAACAAAAAAGGTAAAATTGCTTGCGGAGAACGGCAAAGAGCAGCGGATTAAACTACAGACGAGCAGTTTTCATACTCAAAGGCAACAAAGCTGAGATCACTCCATCGCTCGGTGCCAGCGAGGGGGCAAACGCTCGAAAAAAAAGTGGCGGCAGAACGGATTTATCCAAACAGTCGCCAAGTTCACTCACGGCAGCCTCGACTTGCCTAAAGCAACGCAACGCGACGCCCCGGTCGGATCCTCGCGCTCGCCTCATGCGCGTCTCACTCACAAATCGTTTCTGTTTACACCACCGACGTGCCTGTTGACGATCATAAATAACAAGGAATCTGCGCTCCCCTATAGAGACTACCAGGGGAAATAAACATTCTTTTTTTTATTTTTTCCAGGTTGGCTTGTTCCCCATTTACGGCTGAATGCCATTTGAATGCTAAGCAGACTTGTTGATATACGGCGATGGAGGGTGCGCCTCAGCTGTGATGGATGGCGCCGCCATTTCCATTTCATGAAATTACCGAGGTCCGCTCAAACAAATTTAGACAAAAAAAAGCGTTTGTCAGGCTTGGTTAAAAACAGGAAGTAAAAGAACTCTCATTGCTAGCGTGATTTCACTTACTGTCAGGTTACCATCTAAATACGTCAGTATAACCGATATCGTAGTTCGATTGTATTTATACCGTCGTTTTAGGGTCATAAATTGCACCGGATTATAATTCGACGAACAGATCTAGTTTAGGAAATTTCCTTTCACACCGCAGTACAAATGTATTCAACTTCAAAGATAGTTAGCTTTTAATCAATCACATTTTTCAATTATTTTCTACAAGGCTTGTAACAGATTTAATCTTGGAATGACTCTCAACTCGTCCAAAAACCTTTTGCTTCTCGAGAATTTGCGATTTCCCACATAAACGACGGCACGTGAGGGGGGGGTGCAAGGCGGCGGGTGGGCCGGCTGCTATTTGAAGCGCCACATTACGGTGCCAACCCCAGATGCCTCCCGCATCTCATTAGAATACTGAATATTCCCCAAGTCTCAGCTGCTCCCGAACCACACCATATTACCGTATATAATTATCTATCCCGGTCGTCGTTTGCCGTCGGTGAAGGAACCCCCGCGTCTCCCGCGGTGCGCGCCGCCGAGGGCCGCCTGCGGGAGGGGGCGTGAGTCAGCGCAGACGTCTGGAGGATTTTTTTTTGCGGCTTGCCTGCGTTCCCAAACAAACGCTATCGGATCAAGACCGATAGTATGGAGTCATTTAAATGGATATTAGGAAAGTTTCTCGCAAAACGACAACATCTTCAGGCCTCGTGTGTTAAGGCACTGATACAATGCT
Source organism: Hippichthys cyanospilos (assembly GCF_059441005.1). NCBI lineage: Eukaryota > Metazoa > Chordata > Actinopteri > Syngnathiformes > Syngnathidae > Hippichthys > Hippichthys cyanospilos. The sequence goes on from NC_142379.1 coordinate 2,588,884, forward strand.
TTGCCTTGATTGATAGATAGATAGATAGATAGATAGATAGATAGATAGACAGACAGACAGACAGACAGACAGACAGACAGATCGATCTAACGGCCTGTTAATGCTCGATCTTGGTACTGTAGATAGATAGATAGATAGATAGATAGATAGATAGATAGATAGATAGATAGATAGATAGATAGATAGATAGATAGATAGATAGATAGATAGATAGATAGATAGATAGATAGATAGATAGATAGATAGATAGATAGATAGATAGATAGATAGATAGATAGATAGATAGATAGATAGATAGATAGATAGATAGATAGATAGATAGATAGATAGATAGATAGATAGATAGATAGATAGATAGATAGATAGATAGACAGACAGACAGACAGACAGACAGATAGATCTAACGGCCTGTTAATGCTCGATCTTGGTACTGTAGATAGATAGATAGATAGATAGATAGATAGATAGATAGATAGACAGACAGACAGACAGACAGACAGACAGACAGACAGACAGACAGATCTAACGGCCTGTTAATGCTCGATCTTGGTACTGTAGATAGATAGATAGATAATTACGAGAAGAAAAATGCATCTTCAGCCATGCCCCCAAACAGAGGGCGTGGCACAAGTGTGGAAAAAAAAAATCTCCGCACATGCGTCAACAAAAGACACTACATCATGTCTCGCACAACATGTAGATGGCTGAGGAGGTGCGGTGTGGGAAGTGGGGCCATGACGTGACTGCCTGGAGAGGCCAAGTGCGGTGCTACCACAAGCGGCAGTCACGTCATGCGGGTTTGAATTCAGGAACCACAGAAGTGTGGACTTGCGACAGTGGATGTGGTGTTTGTGTTTGTGTAAGAATGTCCTTCAGCTGATATACCACACATACTGTCAAATTTGGAGAAGGTGCAGTCTGTTTATCAGTTTGTGGAAATATCCTGTCCAGGAGACAGGGTCCAGAAAACAGTTGTTTTGGGAGCAGGCCGACAAACAATGAGTTCAGTCCATAGCACGAGACTCTGAAGGGGCTTGATGACAACTGTTCCACATTTGGATCTTACAACCGCCTTGTGGCCTTTGGCGTACTTTTTGGGTTCTGGAGCTTGCTCGGTATGCCTCAACATGGGGTGGAGCTAAATGTTTTGACTCCGCCCACATGGCGTTGAAACAAATGCTCAGAATTTCAGCTTAATTCTTTTTCATTCCATATGAAAGTGGACTGGTATCTATCAAAGACGTTTTACCCTGGGGGAAAAAAAGATCAAATAATATTTTGATTCTGTGTATAGAGGAGTGCCAAAGTTCAATAAATAAACATATCATTAAATAATTAAATAAATATTTCATTAATTGGCTTGAAGAGCAATGGTAACCAATCACCTCCCATCAAACTTTGACGGGAGAGGTTGACGGATAAAATGAATTCATCAAACGCTGCCAGTTGGCGCGGAGTTTGAAACAATTAATGACACTTTTATGTATTATTTAATGGTACGTTTATTTTTTGACACTTTTGGTCCTCCATAGTTATGTACTAAACGAGTAATCTAAACTTTTTTCCTTTTGAAATGTCATGTTTCTGATTCAAAGTATGGATATTTTTTAAATAAGAGTTGTTTGCAGCCTTAATCAAAAGTCCTCTTGGGTACTTGGTATCAGTCGAGCGAATACTGGTATTGAACGTCTAATCAAAAACTCATGTTAATGAATTAATTGCTCGGCAGATGTGAACAGCTGGCTGGTGACCTTCGGCTTCCAGCTCTACAACGTCATCCCGGGCTATCGCAAGCCCAACACGGACACCATAGAGCCGTCCTACGAACTGGTCCGCACGCAGATCAAGACGCAGGAGTGGGACAGCACCAAGGTGAGCCCCCCCCCTCGCTTGGACGCGGTTAGCCGACGTGACGCGCTCGCTAGCCGCCGTCCCCGCGGAGTCGCGGGCGATCGGGCCCAGCGAGCCGGGTCCCGGCCTCCTGTCCTCATCTCGGGGAACGGGGGTCAGGCTAAACAGCCCTTGTAATTGTCCTGCCATTAGGGAAATTCACTCTCCATTCCCTCCACCACCGTCCATTGATTTCATCTCAAGTCTTACACCCTCAGCCAAGGTCTGCGAATTAGCAGACATGCTCCGATTCCCGCGCTTTATCCAGCTCCCCCCCCACCCCATCGGCTGAATTATTAAGGAGGCCACTGTTGTCGCGCGGGCTCGGGTTACAGAGACGAGCCAACGCCGCCCGTCAGATTGGTGTCAGCAGACACTCTGGCTGCCACCTCAACTCGCTGTCGTCCATTAGCGACGGCTCCAACATCGTCAGCAGAGACCTTTGAAAAGCCATCATTAGGAATTAGAGCCGGGCGATACGGCCGACAAAATAAACACCGCACCATACGGCGCGCGATAATACGTGTCGATTATGGTTTCGATTTCCGTACTCAACCCGTAGGGCGCGATGTATTAAAAATCGAATGATGAAATACGTGGTCAGCTGAGAAAGGGAACGTGATGTTATGGAAAATAAGTACGGCGGTGCCTCTACTTACGAACGCCTCTTGTCACGAAAAATTCAGCTTACGAAACACCTCGGCGCACAAAATATCGTCTTGAGTAACGAGAGAAAATTCGAGATACGAAAGGTCGCGTTGTTGCCATGAAAAATGAGACTCGGGACACCCAGCGCTCGCACCAACGTGACTTTAATGGAATTCGTTATCACAACCCGTGATGTCGACTGTATTTGTTACAGTTTGTGATGTATTTTTATAAATATATATATATATATATATTAATATGCCGGCTTGCCCACAAACGAGACAATAGTTTTTTGCATTGATGTTTATTGTGGTATTCCACTTTTCATCTTTGCTTATTTCATTCACGCGCCACCATCAATTTACACCGTAGAACACCACAAACATAAAATTGACTAACTACGGCAAACATTGTACTTGGTGTAATTCGTTGTAATTCACATAAAAATACATATGTAACATACCACTTTGAACTTATTTTGTAAGTTTAGTTTGGGGTCATGCGAAGTACTTCCTGTGTGACGTCATTGCCGTCAACGACGTCACACAGGAAGTACTTCGCATGGCCCCAAACTAAACTTACAAAATAAGTTCACTCCTGAGAACTTGTAAATGATTCTTGAATCTCTGGAAAAGTAAAATAGTAACACACAAATTAAACATCCCGATTAGTACATATAGTACGTATGTGTAGAACCACTTGAGTGCACCTATCCAACGTTGGGAATCCTAATTTTTGTGCTCATCCAGCAAAGACCGCAGACTATCAGTGTCTGAACATCCACCCAAGGTGCCAACCTACAAAGCGGCAAAGGCAACAGAGGAAACGGCGTCTTCAATCCAAAGGCATTTGCATTTCAAATATTTCCAGGGGAGATATGTCGGGAAATGTCGGAGCCGTAGATTAGACGGAATAAATAAAAAAAGCCCCCCTCTCGCGGCTCCCCAGATCGAAAGGCGTCGCTAGTCTTTTTTCTCCTCACCAGTCGTTTCAATTTGGACCTTGATTTTATGTAGAGCATGACCAAAAAAAATAGAGATGAATCCATTCTGATCAGTAATTAATTGATCTAATTTATTTATTTCTAATCTCACATAATAATGCATAATAATGTAATAAGTGGCTTTGTTCATTTATTTCCTTGACTAGATAAAATTTTACCTTCTGCTATATTTGAGACGGGCCCCAATTCCTGGCCACAGCCTTTAATTCTACCATGAAGTATGGTTCAAAATTTCGTTTGTCAGTTGCCAAATAATTAGCAAATATTTTCATTAAAATAAAGAGCTGCGATGGCATCTTGAATGCTAGCACTGGCTGTTGGAGTACAGTTGTTGCAGCTGGGTACTTTGCATTGATGTAGTAAGCTAAACTTGTGCTCCTTCATGTCCAATAATAGATCAGTTTAAAACTTTCCGGGAACTTGTTATTCGAATTGTAAAGTGAAATTCTCACTCTTATTATTTTCAAATTAGTTGGTTAACTTGATTTACTTTCCGTACTTATTTTGTGTTTTTGGCCCAAGCGATGCGACTTATTCAATGTCTTTGGTTTTATGGGAAAAATCGGGTCTGGTTTGGTTTACTTTTGCTCCGCCGGCCATGCGTGAAAAATAGCTGTTTGAGGACAGATGATGTCCTGTGCCGTGCAAGGCTGGCGTTTGGGGTCACGCCTGGGGCCGGATTAGCACCCCCATACTGTGCGGATGACGGGACACTCTGGGGGGTACGCCATGGGGGGTGGGGCAAAGGAGAGGAGGGGAGAACGTACCCCCCTCGTGCCCCGTCCGCTTCTGGGACGGATGACCCACTCGGTCTCGTTGATAGCGCGGAATATAAATACGAAGTGACGGGGTACATCAGGCATGTTACCGCTGCTTGCCTACTCATCCTCACATCAAAGCTGACCTGGATCACCCCCCCCCCCCACACACACACACACACACACCCCTACACAAGCTTCCATTGTGACTGACTAAAAAATAAATCATGTAAAACCAATTAATCTGTTCCAGACATGCAAGAACATCGACAAGAGGAATAACTACAGTATAGTTTTTAAACATACAAATAGAATTTCATCAAGACAAGCAAATGGGATCGTATGTCAAGACGGTCTTTGCATATCTGTTTTTATTTCCCCTATAAAACTCCTATGGTCCTTTGGCACTTTGCAATACTGTAAATGAACATGACTTTATTTTTGTCATTCTTTCTTTGAAATTGGAAACGATCCCAAACTTGTGATATCCTGTTTGTCTTGTGGAACTATATCTATGGACGTCATTGCAACACGTCTGCAAAAATTGTGGCGCCAACATAGTTCCAGCAGGGGGATATTTTTGGTCAAGTACAAGGTATGACATTTTGACTGGACGACGAGAAGAAAAGGTGCGAGGAGGGGCGAGTCTCAGGAAATGTCCCAAACAAGGACATAGCATAAGCCTGGAAAAAAAGTCCTTGCAACATAGCATAAGCCTGTAAAAAAAAAAAAAATCCTTGCACAGGTGCCAACAACATATCTGAAACAACTGGGGGAGGGACGGTGTCGAAACGGGGCCATGACGCAGCCTGATGTTTTTGCCCCGCAGTCGCTGCTGGGCGTCCAGTGCGAAGTCCAGAGGCAGCTGAAGGCCTTCGTGAAGCTGGAGCGCTTCGGCCAGATCTACGACGCCAAGAGCGCCGGGTGCCCCCAGGCCGAGGCCCGGGCGGCCTTCGCCTCGTCGGGCTCCATCTTCGGCAAGGGCGTCAAGTTCGCCATCCGGGACGGCCGCGTCCGCACGGACATCATCAGCCTGGCCAACGAGGACGGGCGGCGCATGGCGGCCGTGCTGGACGACGCCTTCTACCTGGAGGCGCTGCGCTACACGGCGGCCGGCGTGGACACGCACCACTTTGTCAAACTGGGCTCGGTGGAGGGCGACCTGGGCTTGATCGGCATGGCGGTGGGCCGGCGCACGTTGGAGAACGGCGTCAACGTGACGGTGAGCCAGGTCAACGCCGTGCTCAACGGCCGCACCCGCCGCATCACCGACATCGCGCTGGAGTACGGCGCGCTGCGCCTCAATACGCGCTACGGCAGCAGCGTGGACGAGGAGAAGGCGCGGCTGCTGGAGGCCGCCCGCCAGCGGGCCGTGGCGCGGGCCTGGGCCCGCGAGCGCCAGAGACTCCGCGACGGCGAGGAGGGCTCGCGCGCCTGGACCGAGGGCGAGAAGCAGCAGCTGCTGGGCTCGGGCAAGGTGCAGGGATACGACGGCTTCTACGTGCTGTCGGCCGAGCAGTACCCCGAGCTCGCCGACAGCGTCAACAACGTCCACTTCATGAGACAGAGCGAAATGGGACGCAGGTGACATGAAGGCGCTGCCTGGGCGCCGCCGCCGCCGCCCGCCGCGCCGGACCTCTTGCCAAAGACGCTTGGGTACGCCGCCGGATCGCTTTTTTTTCTCTGCGCAGCTTGGTTTGGAATAGAAAATGTTCACGGGACAAAAAAAACAAAACACAAAAGCGACGGGTTGCGCTCGATACCTTCGATCTTTCTTTACCTTTTCGATCGGTGAGTGAAAAGCGAAATTGCAACTGAATTATCGGCGTGGAAGCGGGGGGCCGCCGATGTGGAGTAAAGGTTTTCGGATATGATGCCGGGATTTGTCCATTTTTGAGCTGGCTCCGTGTATTATATCACTTTAAACGGAATTGAGTTTAAAATTAGAATATATGACGATAACGTAAGCCTTAAAACGCATCGCGTTTGCAAAGTACGTTTTGGTCAAATGCGCAAAATTTGCGGAAACAAATGCCAATTGGGTGTTATGCACTGTAGGCTCACTTTTAAAAACATCAAAATTATTCAATAAAAATTGCTTATTTACTGTTTCAAAGCGGCTACGTGCTAAAAAAGTAGAGTAAGAATTCCGGGGAAAAAATCGATTTTTAGCATTCGACCTTCACCTTGTTTGGACATAGACTTACAGTTTTTCAAGGCCGTGACCGATTATATCGTCGCTGATAATCGACCCTCTTGATAATTTGTGTCTACCGATTGCAAATACCGATAAACAAATTTGCTTGCACTCCATGTAGAGACAAAAATGCCATGTTTTTAGCATTTTGCCGTTTGAACGTATTTCTAAATACACTCATCAAATCTGCCTATCGAAAAAATTTCTTCCATATCGGCAGTTACCCGCTTCCCTCCGCATCAAGTCAAACACAATAACGTTTGAACAACGTAATACGTCCGATTGATCATTTGATGAACGGTGGGCCGGAACGGTCGCGACGGTATTTTTACTGGTCCTCATTCGGGTCATGTAAACCTGACCAATTACCGTAATTCCCCAAATATAAGATGCACAGATACAACGTCCGAGTCCAATCTCGTTCACACACACGAATATCACTCAAATCGAAACCGGTTACGGAAAGGTATTCCGTTGGATTCGTTTATTTATCCCCGTCTTCGAGCATATACACGCAATCATAAACAAGGAACACAGACACCTTCGGGTTTTTACGCCAAAAAGAACTCGAGTTGCGTCGCCAGGAAAAGAAAGAAACAATTGCTTGGAGTGCGTTTAACGATAGCTGCGTTCACTGATCGCTCATAATGTGGGCAATCTGAAACACACTTAATTGATCATTCCCAAAGATGAAAAATGTTGTTTTTTGCTCTCGTTTTTACATTGTTGCGAAACTGTTGTGTCTTATGCACGGTAGCATAGAACATACCAGAATTTGACCCTCAAATTCGATACACACCTATATTTGGGGAATTACGGTAAATCGTAAAATCAACTGCGCTCCTGCATCCCATTTTTACATCTTGGACTAAAACGATCACAAAAAAATAAATGAGTGGGGTTTTTTCGTGCACGTAAGATGAACAAATCGTTTGAATCCTTGAAGTTGCAATCGGCAGTTGCCAACGGCGAAAGTCAACAATTTGCGGATTGCATCTATGGAGTGCCCGTTTCCTATTTTTTCCGAGATTCCTGAACAGTCTTTGCCCTCCAAGAGCGGCCGCTGGAGGACTTTCGTCAGCTCGCGTTGTTCCGCCTCAACTCACTCCGTTCTGCCTTTTCCTCAGCTAAGGAAATTCCCTCTGTCACGTCCTTTTTTTTTAATTATTTTATTTTGGTTGTTTTCCTTGAAACGTCAAATATAGATTATAAGTAACGAGGAGGCTCATCAACTGCTAAATGGTCAAAAGTGCTTAAAAAATCCGCGATAAACTAGAGGATTTGACAGCACTCAAGAATTCTGACTGTAAAATTCAGAAAATTTAATTTTTACGTTTTTCCAATTCTCATTTCAAAGTCAGAATTCTAACGTTAAAGTGAGAACGCTCACTCTCTCGGAACGATGCTAACTTTATTCCGACTGTATTCTCAGAACTCAAACTTTTTCAACTCCGAATGTTGACTTTTAAAGTAAAAGTTTTCATTTTAAAAAGTCAAAATTCTTATTTTTCATTTTGACTTTAGAGTGAGAATCCGGAGAATAGTCTTAAATCCGCGACAAGTCCGAATCCTTTCAATTTTTTACATTCTTCGCGAGCCTGATTCTGATTTGATCGGAATTCTGACTTTAGAATTCTGAAAATTGTCAGAATTTTGACTTTTTTTCGTATTCACACGTGGATGCCAGATTTCTAACCTTAAAATGAGAACTCTCACTGGTCATGCCAACTTTGCATACACTTTTGAGTACTCAGAACTCCCGACTTTTTCAACTCAGAATTTTGACTTTTAAAGTGAAATTTCTCATTTTAAAAAGCCAAAATTCTCAGAATTTTCCATTTTGACCTTAAATTGAGAATCCAGAGAATCTACGCTGTGGTAATCCTGCCAATCTTTGATATCCTTCACTTGCCCCAATCCTCTTCCGCAGCTTTCGATTTCACCGTTTTCCGACGGGAAACGCACGGAATCGATCTTGTTTTTTTCGATTGATCGGTGACTATGTCGAATAAGACAAGAAAAGATGTGAACTTTTCAAGCAAATGTGAAAGCGCGTCCCTTCTAAACGTCCGTCGCGGCCAAGCGCGGGATCAACCACGAAAGGTGAGCCGATCGTTTTGGGAGCCCGCGACGGCGACAGTATTGCCATATGTGCTGCTTTCAGCGTTGCCCACAGGACGAAAGAGACGCTACGTGGACAAAAGTCGGGGGACGCCAGATCTCATTTCAGACATGAGCGAGGCCCAATTTGGAGGAAAAAAATGATCTTGGTCTCAAGCTCAAGTCTCAGGGTGTCCACTTTTGTCCACTTGCGATTTGCCTTAACGGGACGCAATGCACGGGACCGGCAGGTTTTCCTGGTTCTGTTTACACTTCGTTCGGGGCGTCCTCACGACCACGACAAGGACGATGGAAAAACGTCGCGACCGCGCGCCTCTTGATCCGTCCGTCAAAAGCGTTGTGAGTCTTTTTTTGTGCGTCTCGTTTATTTTGTTGTCATGTTCAATGATGGCTGCACTGAGAACTGTTTGATTTTTGTTCTTTTTTTATCCCGCCCTCTCCTCTAAAGTGCGTATTTTTTTTTTACTTTCCAACACTGTGTTTTGACTTTTTATTTTCCGAACCGTGTAAATAGGAAGACGAGTCGAGAAGCAAGCTGTACATGAAAAACATGCAAACTGTAGATACCGCTTAGAGCTACATCCTGTGTAGTCTTATGAAGGTAGAACGAGAAAACAAAAAAATAAAGGGATTATTTTGTGTTTACCTTCTTGTGTTGTGTAATTTGTCGTCGAAAATTGCCAGCACCTGCGACCCAAAATTGCCAATTTCTCCAAGTTATGTATTAACTGACTGTAGTAATTATACTTTGCCTCACGCAAACAACCAAGCTAGCTTGCTTCCTCTAAGGCAAATTAGTTGTACAGAGATAGCAAAACAACCAATTAAATCCAAGAATATAAAATGTTGGTTGTGTATCTTTTATGTTTTTATGTTCATTCGAAATTTAACATATTATGCTTTAAAAGAGAGACTGATTAGCTAGCTTTTTAGCTAATGTAGCTAGCAAACTAGCAAGCTAGAAAGACTAAAGAGCTAGCTACTGTAGCTAGCCAAGTTATTTCGTCTTTCTTATTTCTAGCTAGCTACAGTAGCTGGCTAGCTACAGTTTGGTTTTGCTGTCATAGATTGTACAATAGTTACTTAGAAATGTATATAACAACGTTTTTATAAATTATTCCAGCCGAAAGACTAAATAACTATATATAGTAGGCATCCAGCTAGCTATTTAGTCTTTCTGCTTTCTGGCAAGCTACAGTAGCTAGCTAGCAATTTAGTCTTTTTGCTGGAACAACATAGAAAATTTTTACATTTCTAATTATTGTATAATCTACGACAGCAAACCTAAATAGTTCAGGAAAATAGTTTATTCGCCCACAAATCTTACAGTAAATATGGTTATTTTATTCCAGTTAGTTAGCCGTTTTCTTCGTACAGCAATTTAAGATTTTTGTTTATATTCCTGGATTTACGACGCTGTTTTGCAATCTCTATACAACTGATTCTGACATTCACTTGATTTATCCTCTTCACCCACAGGCTCTTTTAAATTACTATTTTTAAGTCAATCGAAGAAAATCGTAACCTTTTGGGGAATATCTGCCAGTGCAATTCAAGTCAACGTCCTGCCATCCGGATGAACCCTGGTGCGTAATACTTTCAAACACTGAAAGGCATTTTGGAGCGTTTTTTTTTTAATTATTATTATGATTATTATAATCTCACAGCAGACACTTGCACCTCCAAGCCTGTCACGGGACCCCAAGTCAGACTGAAGTTTGCAATCTATTTCCCTGCGGAGTCCCATGATTGAAAGTAAATTGAGCATAAACACTTTGACAGTCTCCTGCCTTTTCCCATTTTCAATCGAATGCAGCACAGAAAAAGAATAAATGAGGTAAAAACAAAAGCACTTTTGACACTTTCAAAGAGGTTACTGGCTGCTAACTTTGCTTGCTGCTTTTTAGTCTGGAACGTGATGATGAGACTTTTAAGACATAGCCATTAACCGGTCTCTACTGCCATCTACTGTCTTGGGGTGAAACAAGTCAACAAAGAATTTTCTGTTGACATAGTTTAAGCGTCGCTAAAACGGAGAGGATCATAAAACGGTGGGTTCAGGGTTTACTATGATGTCTCCAGCTAGTTTCTTTTCGAGTGGCAAAATATGGATGGATATGCTCCGGTTAAAGAACATGTACCGTTGCTCCATTCTGCACATTTATTAACTGTGGTCTGCAATAATACAGACAAAGAACAAATGTTAACATACATACATACAGTAAATACACCATTCAATCCACTACCCAACAAGCAGCATAACATTCTTAACTTCTAAACTCACTGCTTTCAGTTTTAGCCAAACACAAATAAATGCTTCCTCATATGAACGAAACGCTATTAGCATAATTAGCATGCTAGCCTAATACAACAATTTAAGCGCAGTAAAGGACGTCACACACAAGCATACACTTGCTCTATAACACACAACTAATGTCCAAATTGAACATAATAAGGAAATAAACTCACCTTTCATCACATAGGCCTACACACAATCACAAATGTGCTAGAATGTGCGTTATGAGCAACTTTATCAAGTTATGTCACGGACGAGGAAAAAAAGGAAAATCTACGGTGGGTCATTAACGTTAGACGAGTGTTGCGTTCATGGAAGGCTCACAGCATGGGAAATTACAACATCGCACACAAACAGCACATCGAACGAAAGTACAAACATATAAACAGTGTGGGCTTTCTAACAGTCGCTCAACGGAATGTTGCAAAAATCGCAGGAAAAGCAATGACATAAATCCTATTAAAATGCTTTTCAAAAACTGTCATTTTAATGGTTTTATATGGTCCATATTTTGGACAATGATTATTTTTGTACACAAAATCTGGCTCGACCAGCTGCAGTCACATAGAAATGTCAGAATCGTTGCATTTTGAAATTTGACGTTTTAATCATCTGTTGGAAATTTCAGCTCCCTTGTTTTTTTTCAAAATTAATTCATTTATATCGTGAAAAAATAAAAAAAGGGAATTTTCATAATTTTTAACATAATGCCACAAGGGTGAAAAACTTCCGTGGTTCCGTGGGGGCCAAAGGCCACCTGGAGGTACGGCGCATATACCGTCATGGTGAAAAGTTCAATCGTAGTTTTTTTTTTTGGAACAAAAGTTGTTCCTGCCGAGAACTCTCGTTTTGCGCAGCGAGACGATATTTTTGTTTAGGCCTGCAGGCGGGCACACAACGGCCGGAATCCTAATGACAATAAATTCACCTCAGCCTTGCTGACCTGAGAAAGCAGTCGGGGGCCCGCCAATGGCTGAAATTGCAAATTCCGAGCAAAATGGCTGACTTCCTGCTCAAATACAAAAAAAAAAAAAAAAACTCAGAATTACACACACGTTTTTTTTCTGATCTCTGAGCATATGATGAAGGTAAGTCTTATTTTGGGCTTATGGGAATCCACAAAACAAAAAAAAGATGTTTCTATAGGGAAACAGGTATTTCCATATATGGCAACAGGAAAAGGAAACAGGTATTTCCATATATGGCATTTTTGCCTTAATGCCAAGTGGTGTTATGACAGCTGACAAAACTGAAAAAAAAAAAGTGATGAACAACTGGCCCGACATTGGCTGTCATCATGCTTTGGAAACGGAATAAAAGCGCTCTAATTGTTCGTTATATTGATTTAAAGACACATGGAAAGCATTGGCTATAAAAAGCCTCTTTTCATCCTAATGCAATTTATATACTGTAGTGCAAGAAAAAAAAAAAAAAAACAAAGCGGGTTGGCGTTCGGTTTTAAAATAGAAGTGATACATATTTAGGTCACATCAATCAGACATATATTTCGTCATAAACAGAGGTGGAAAAGTTATATTTTTATATATATATATATATATATATATATATATATATATATATATATATATATATATATATATATATATTTTTTTTTTTTTTTTTTTTTTTTTTTTTTTTTTCTTGCGCTCACATCACTTGATTTTCACAATTTGCCAACAAGGATAGAAAGAGTGCATATCCAAATTGGCTTCTTTTTTCATTTATTTACTTTTATTATTAATCGATTACATATTTTATTCAAATGTTTCCCCAACTGTCTCTGTTTATTTCCACTGTTTCCGATCAGGTCCGTTTTTTTTTTCATCTTCTTTTCTAGCCCTTAAAAAAAATCACCAAAAATTATAATAAAATAAAACGTAAACTATTAAAAGGCATTTTCATAACCCCAGTCTTTTTTCCCTTATAGCAATCAGCTAATATATATATATATATATATATACATATATATATATATATATATATAGTGTGTGTTTGTGTGTGTAATATCTAAATAAATCCGTGCAAAAATATATTTAATAATATTATATTATATTATATATTTAATTATATTAATTATATAATTATATATTTAATTATATATATATATATATATATATATATACTGTGTAATGTTTGGCATGTGTTTTAAATTGTTAAAAGGAAATGTCTCCTTTGAAATCTTCTAAAAAATACAGATAAATGACACATAACTGAACTCCGCATTAAATATAAAATATGAAATAGTTTCCCTCCCTCGATAACTGCAGCAACAAAGCTTGAAAGCGCTTTGGCTGTCTGACTTTCTTTTCAGCTTAGTGCGCGCGTGCGTGCGTGTGCGCGCGAGTGAGCGTTTGAGTTTTTCTTTTTTTTTTTTTTTTTTTTTGGAACTAAGTGAAAGGTGTCCAGTGTCTGAGCCGGGTCCTCGGAATGTGCCTTTTCATCCTGCGCGCGGTTCCAAAATACCGCAAAACAAAAAGTCCGACACCTGCCGTCTCTCGGCTCGGCCCGGTGTTTATTTCCCCTTTCAACTAGCGACGTTTTGCACAAAAGAGGAGCCCACCTGTTGGACGATTTGCAACAACGCCGAGGCCGCCCAAAAGAAAGAAATTCCAAATAAAAAGCGTGGCCGCATTTCAAGAGCGGCGAGCGGGCCGCATCTGTTGTGCGTCTGAGCGGACAGCGGGACCGGCTCATCTTTTAATCATCCGGCTCCGGCGTTCCCGCCGCCATGCAAATGATGGCGCCGTAATAAAAGCTTAATGGCGCGGGCCGCGGGAAAGCGAGCGGCTATTGAGGGAGCGCGCCCGGAGTCCCCGAAGGTTCTCGGTCTCGTTCGGAAGCCCGCGCCAACGACTCGCCGTTAAAAGAGTCGACGCAAATGAAAGGCGGGCGCTCGTTTTTAAAATGTCACCGTTGCGCGGGTCAGGCGGAGGTCGGGCGCTAGCGCTGGCGCATGCTAATGGGATGACGATATGCGCGATGGGCCAGCTACCAAGAAAATGTGGTGAAGATAAGCTACTAATTATTGCACGTTAAATGACGCTTGACCGCATTGAAGCTAGTCAGTGGAGAAAAGTAGCTAGCTACGCATGCTAACGCGCTCATACAATTTGGAGTCTTCTACTGACAAAAATTTGACCGGCGCTTGGCGAAATGGTTCTTGTGTGTCAGAAAATTTTAATTGAGCTCTAAAATAAAGTAGTTAACTTTAAATGTATATATAAAATCAGAAAATTAACAACAAGCAGGTGCTAGCGCTCGCGCATGCTATTGGGATGAAGATGTGCGATAGGTGCAGGGTTGGGTCAGCTAACAAGAAAATGAAGTGAAGATAAGCTACAAATTACTGCACGTGAAATGACGCTTGCTGCATTGAAGCTAGCCAGTGGAGAAAAGTAGCTAGCTACACATGCTAACGCGTGCATACAATTTCGGGTCTTCTACTGTCAAAAAAGGTGACCAGCATTTGGCGAAAGGGTTCTTGTGTGTCAGAAAACTTTAATTGAGCTCTTAAAATATCGTAATTAAATGTATTTATAAAATTAAGATTCACATAAATTTAAAAACAAGCAGGTTCTAGCGCTCGTGCATGCTAATGGGATGAAGATGTTATTTTTTCATTTATTATACATTGGTGTGTTTATCGTTTATTTTTTGTTCATTTGTTTTTCCTTTGTCTATCCACGTTTTTTCATTCATTATTGTTTTTTGCTTACTTATGTATTTTCGTTTACTGTTGTTTTCACATTCATCGCATTGTTTTAAGCTAGTAATCCCCCACACCAAAACACATTTTTTGGACAGGCATTAAGATTTTCTCAAGATGTTTTTCCTGTTTATATCCAAACATTTGTAGAAATAAGGCAAAAAGAATCGCTCACAGAAAAACGTCAACAATCATCGACAATTAAAATCACAATATAAGTTTAAAAAAAAAAGTTGTAACTTGTAATTTGTATTCTTGCAGGAATACTTCAGTGACCCTTCCATACTTGTAGAACAGCTCAATAATCGTGCGGAGCCTCAGCTGGGCTCGTGGCACACAAGCCGACAGGTGTGAACGCTCAAATGTCACTTTTGTATTTTCGCAAGTTGACGCGAATCGTATCGACAGCGCATCTGAGGTTTTTACGAGGTCACCCGCGATAAGACTCTGCCTTAATGTGTTGCGACAGCTTTTCATGTAGCACTTCATAGCCATGACAAAGTAGGTGCTGGCGAGCGCTAATTAAGGCCTTTCCGCGCAGCCGTGGCGCAAAGCAAAAAGCCCAGCCGCCGACGAGTGCGTCGCGAGTCGACGTTGATCGCCCCTTTGCGCATCGGGTTAATGAGCGCGTTTCGATCGAGCTCGCCGGCGATTTTTGATTAGCGTTTCTCAATATTTTCGAAGACAAGGTTCATATTTCACATTTGAAATGAAGGGTGAATTGAGTACCTAGCATAAAAAAATGTTCATTTCGACATTGTCCGGAAGAAGTCAAGCTAGCGACAGCCACGGGTTTTCATGCTAGGCATGACAGTAACATGCCGCTAACTTCAAAATAAACCTTAGCTTCCCCCCAAAAATAAGCAGTAGATCACTATCACAATGTAACAACTAACTAGATTCATCACGGACCAGGTTTGAATTAAAAACTAAGTTTTGCTATTTAGTACCAACCTAATAAAGACCTAATGATGCTAACATTGTAATATAGAGCACCTGTTGCTAGTGATTAACGGCAGCTCCAACATTATTGGATGATAGCAATATGCTAAGACAATATGCTAGCAGCATTAGCGGCTCGCAGGACTCAACTTCCTCATATTGACAGTTTTATAGGCGTAAATCACTCAAGTGACACAGTTGCCGTTCATACTGATCACAACAATGTTGTAATCAGTTATGCTAATTATGCATGCTAAATAAAACTTAATTATGCTGACACTATATTATATGGTGGCTACTGCTAGCAATTAACGGCAACTCCGATGTTAGCGGCTAACAGCGCTAGGCAGCGCTAGGAGCTAGCAGTAGCATGGATATACAAACAAGAGCCATCATGTGACTTTCCCAAGGCAGTTTATGGGAAATAAACGACTCAAGTGACATAGTTGCTGTTGTACTTATCACTTTTGAACGCACCGAGCTCAAATTTGCCGTTTGCTTGCAATTAATGGCCGCCGATTCATCAAGACAGAAACAGGAAGTGGGTGTCGTCCCGCTATGACGGGTAGATGTAAGTAAACAGCTTAAATTGCTTCGTAATTGGTTTTCCGGATAAATTTCTGTGACAACTGTGTGATTGACATACGCGTTAAAATAAATGACATAAATATTGACGTCGCATGAATCCAGCTCGATGGCTGCAAATTTCACCGTGCATGCACAATATTCTCTTCTCATGCAACTTTAGTTGCGCTTTTCTTGAAAGTGACATTTTCAGACATCATCCGACTTATTCCGACGCCCTTGATACTGACGGTTAAAAACGCTGCGGGGGGGATAGAGTATTTCGGCACTTATTGCAGTAGTCTGACCTATGCGCACTCGCACTCTCGCGTCACCGACAGAGGAGGACGTGTCAAAAGTGTCCAAATATAAATTACGCCGTTGGAGCTGTGTGGTATGTCTAACAAGATTTTTTTTTTTTTTTTCCCATGCTTAATGTCTTGCTATTGGGAGGAGAGCGCGTTTTCACTCACTTATCATTAACGTCATCAGTGGGAGTAAATGATACGGATCATTTGGGTGGGTGGGGGGTAGGGGGGGGGTCTTGCGTTAATGACATCGGAGGAGAGCTGACTCGTCGCTAATTTGCATTGATGATTTGTTGAGTATTTTCTTCTGCGTGTCATATAATGATACACTGGCCCTCATACTGTACCTCCAACATATATATATATATATATATATATATATATATATATATATATATATATATATATATATATATATATATATAGTGTGTGTTTGTGTGTGTAATATCTATATAAATCCGTGCAAAAATATATTTAATAATTATCTTCAGTCTATCCAAACAAAATATGTTAAAATCACAATTTTTGGAACACATATCAGAATTTTTTTTTTTTTTAATATTTTAACAAAAATATGTACAATGCCAAGCCACAACATAGTTGTTTATAGTATATAAGTCATAGTATATAGATTTTTTATATACATAATGTTTAATATTTGTGTGTACCTATACATGTGACAATAATTCTTTACAATTATATAAATATAGACATACATATAGACATATAAACAATACACACACACACACACATATATATATATATATATATATATATATATATATATATATATATATATATATATATATATATATATATATATATACATCTTTTTTTAAGATGTTAAAGACAACTAAACTGGGCTTAAGTGGGTATTTTTTAATCACATAACCACTAGAGGGCGTGCCACACTGACAATTGAATGGTCAGAAGGGTTTTGGGTCCTGCGGCAAGTCATCCCCGATGACTTTGAGGGAAGATAGCCGCGGTTGTTAGTTCCGCTCGACTCGTGCGCGGTGGCCCGTCACAGCAGCCATTCGCTGAAATCACAGCGCTATAACGGCCTAATCAGCACTTAACGAGCCGTGCTACATAAAATCAATGGCTGCCGTCCGTTTGGGAATGTACAATATTCGGAGTCGGCGGCGCAAGCTAGCCCCGACACCCCGGAAATGCGTTTCTTGCGCGCCGATCATTTTGTGTGCTTCTTGCGTGTGTTGTTTATATGTGGGGGATGACAAACACGGACGTCTATGTTATGACTTTATTCTCACAATCCCGACCTTGCATTGAGTGAAAATTCTGAGGATTAAAGTGCAATTTCTCAATCAATTGCAAAAATTCCAACAAGTCAGAAATCTGACCAAAATGACAATTTTGTAAATAAAATCAGAATACTCGTCAAAGTCCGAATTCGGAGACTAAAGAGAAATCCGACTTTAAAGTGAGGATTCTGGGAATAGAGAGAGTGTTTTTTTGTTTTTGTTTTTTTCTATTTTCAAGTCAAAATTACAGCTTTAAAATCTGGATTCTGAAAATAAACACTTCAGAGTCAAATTCTGACTGACGAGACTCAGACTGTTTACTTTATTCGCAGAATTCTGAGAATAATTTCAGCGTTCTGAGCAAAAAGAATCCTGCCAAGCTTTTATTTTTCCTTATCCTTTTCCGCACGGAAGGTGTCATGGCAGCAAAATGCAAGGGCAGCGAGCGGTGTCGAAAGTTGAACAAGGCTGAGCAACATCGCAACTTATTTCGATTTCACTCCACCTCGGAGCAACAAATGAATAATATATCCGAGGCAACTTCGGGGGTAAAAGAAGAAATCCACAACAATTGGGAGGGACGATTTGGTTTTGGCGTGGTTAGGTTTATATGGTGCTACAGCGGCACCATGTGGTAGGACAGGCAATGAAAAATGACTGCGTTTCTTTGAGCGCATGTCCCCTTGTAATTCCACGCGTCAATATTGTTGGCGATATCGGTATTTATCTTTTTCGCATTTATTATAAATTACAGGCTTTAGATGAGTCTTTTAAATAATTGTCACGACGGGTGGCGAATGAGCGGGCGTTCATATCAATTGGACATCACGCTGATTAAGCATCGTCACGGATGAATTTTAATAAGTTGTCCCTTGCCGTGCCCTCCCTTAAAGTGCCGAAACCAAATAAATAAATGAACAAAAGCGTAATTAATTACTTGGATTTTGATTAATCAAACAAATATGGAATTATTTAATGCTATTTTTTTTTTATTTTATTTTAGTTTAGGCACTTACGGCCCCCCGTCAATCACTTTTGGTAGATGACGTCATATATTGTCTTATCTGATGTGTTTTGGCTTTTTAATTTTGATTTTTGCTTTGTGATTACCATTTGGGTTTGTGTTTTATTGTTATTTTTTATTGTTTATAAAATCCTTTAATTAATTTATTTATTTATTTATTTATTTATTTATTTGGGCTAAGTGTGTACAGTGTAGAGTGTTTGTTATTAGTGCTTCACAGACAACGTACAATTGGCGACCTGGAAAATGACTACAACTCCCATAAGCGCCCTAACCCTACTTGACAGTCCGTAATATGATTGGATATTCGTCACAACGTAGGGGCATTCGACCAATGGGGGAGAAACCAGGAAGTGATGAAAAAGGAACCAACATGAATGTCAATTGAAAGCAAAGCAAGCATTTCGATAAGCAAATCACCATGAAACTCGTTGTTTCGCGTCTTAAAAAGTTAACGCTGCGTTTTGCTTTAGCAGTTTAGGAGTTGTGGTGCTAATAAAATGTTTCGGGCTGGTGCGGGAACGTTGTTTCTTATCACTGCACCCCGAGGAGTATTATCTTTGAGGCATTTCTGCAAAAAGACGCTGAGGAATCTTCGAGTTGCTGAAGCGATTTCAGGCGTTGGTTTGGAAGAAAACATTCAAGTGCAGGTAAAATGTAATACCATTTTCTGTGTGTGTTTGTGTGTGCAACTCTGCATGTCTGTGCGTGTTCATTATTGTGCAAATGCTTCGCAGTTTAAAGTTAGTCGAAACAAAGTTACTCCTGAGCGTCTTCTTCCTTCATTTTCAGACATTAGAACATTATCGAGTCTTATCTGAAGTGCTCCTGTTTTATAATCGTGTATGTTTATTAAGGGATAATAGTTGCCACTTGTTTTGTCTTGTAAAGGCAAGGTACGCAAATTTCCCATTTTCTTTAAACGCAACCAGAGCAAAGCAATTTATTCGAATACCCCGTTATTTGCGAATAATCGAAAATGTTTAAATTCGTCTTCACCAGTAGTAGAAGCCTAAATGTCTTACAGAGCAGTGTCGTAATCTAAAATCACATTACAAAAGCAATAAAATTAATGGTAATTGTAAGTAACAGCAAGTTGTTGTCTGGCAGGGATGGCTTCGCTCTGTCAGATCACAGAAGTCAAATTTGTTCCTGGACGTCAACGATGGGAGCTGCCTGCAGTCGCTGCAGATCGTCGCTAGTCCTGAGCTCAACGTTCCGTAAGGCCATTTATTTTTTCTTTAATTACTCTATGGCGAGATGAAAGGGATTTTTTTTTTCTTCGAGGAAAGGCTGCTCACATTCGGGAGTGCCGTCGAGGTCCGAGGCATCCTGAAGAAAAGTCTGCATCCCAAACAACCCGTGGAATTGGAAGCCGAGAACATTCGCGTGGTTGGAGAATGTAACCCCGTGGTAAGGACGCGCTAATGTGTGCCCGGCCCAAAAATTCAATCTCTATTTTATTCAATGATTCTGGATGATTACCATTTTGAATCGTTTTTTTGTTAAAGAAATAAACCCAACAATAAACATTCATTTCACGATTTGCTTGATTTAATTAATTAATTTATTCATTCTTAACCAATTGAACTAAGAATGATGAATAAGGATTTTAAATCAGTTTTAACATAAATTTAACATTTAGCTAGCTAGCCAGCAGTGCTCATTACGATTTATCGTAACAGTACATGATTGGGTACTCGTCACAATGTCACACAATCAATCAAGCTAGCTAGCTAGCTTGATTGATTGATGGATTGAATTTAGTTTTGCAGTTGAAAAAGGATAACTAATCTATTTGTTTTTGGATTAAAAAAAATAGCTAATTCCAGCTAGCTAGCAAGTAAGCTAGCTATTTGTCTGGCTAGCTGGCTTGATCTTGAACTAAATATTTAGCTAGTTACATTGATAGATTGGTTGATTTGTTTTGGGATTGAAAAAAAGATGGGAGATCCTCAAAGAGATAAGGTTACATGAGAGTGTGATGGAGGGAAAAAAAAACATCTTTAGTCATACCTTTAGGGCACAAGCCTGGATAAAATATGTAATATGACTTATATGTGAAATCAGTATGACTTTTAACTAGATGATATACTGTTCTAGTATTTTTGCAACTTTAATCTTCCCCATTTTTACTTGAAATCTGGAAAATATAGTTTTATCCCAAACATGGATTTTTTTTTTCCCCTCGAAATGCAAATTTATTATGATTTCAGTCTTCAAAACACCTGACTTTCATGTTGAAAATCCATGCGTTGTTCTGGTAATACGCCAACATTCATGCCTAATTCTTTCCACGATGAAGCGAAAGCTCCAGCCCGACCTTTTTATGCAGCTTGTCCTCTCCCTCATCCTCGTGTCCAGGATTTCCCGTTCAAAATCAAAGAGCGCCACAAGCTGGAGTACATCCGGCAGTTCCCGCACCTCCGCGCCAGAACAAACGCCTTCAGCTCCCTGCTGAGGATCCGCAGCCAGGCCGCTTGGGCCCTTCACTCCTATTTCAAGGTGAGCCGGAGCCAGCCCGGGTTGGGCCCGCTCGGACCCCCGCCTTGCGTCTTTTCCTGTTTTCCAGGAAAACGGTTTTGTGCACATTCACACGCCCGTCATCACCTCCAACGACTGCGAGGGAGCGGGAGAGCTCTTTCAGGTCGAGGTGAGGCCGCCGGATTTTCGCCTCGCTTTTGTCGCGTTCGTCACCCCTCGTGAAATATTGTTTTCGGACAGGTATCCCCGAGGCGTTTTTTTTTTTTTTTCGGATGAAAAAACAACCAAAGCAAAAACAGTTCACGCAATCCTGTGCCATCCGAGTCCGAGTTAAGAAACTTTAGAGCTACGTTTTTAGCGGTAGCTCCATTCATGTTTTCTTCAAAAACTTCAAAAGATACCGTAATTCCACAAATATAGGCCACATCCTTAATTTTCGTTTAAAATTCTTGTATTTCCTATGTTACCAACACGTTGTTAAAACTATAGCAAATCAGAATAAATCTCATATTCCTAAATCCTTCATATTTTCTTGTTCATATCCGTAAATTATACAATTGCCGGTTAAGTGTTTTTCAGATTTCCCTCACTGTGAGCGGTCAATGAACGCTGTGCCAGTGTAACGTCGAATACGTCCGAAGCACTTTTTTGTTCCTCCTTTTTTGTTCCATGTTCCTCTCCATTTTAGTAATATTCCTGCGTTTGAACAAGGATGGACTCGGACGTTTGTTCAGCGCGCTCGCTTCTTTGATTGAAAATAATGTCGCGACAACGAGCTGCTGGCTGCTCACAGCCAACTGAATTCCACCTCCAGCTTATCCCATTACGATAATTATTCTAAGTTTATGGCCAATATAAAAATCAAAACTCGTCTTATGTGACTGACAGATCAATATTCCTTGAATATCATCGAATACAAAAAAACATTCTAATCTTTAAGTATCGTTTATAATACGCAGACATATTTCTGGCCTTAATTTTTTAAAAAAAGCATAAATAAACAATATAACATTAAAAAAAAAAGATTTTTTTTACTAATTTGACTTGAAAGGGAGAAAAAAAATCAGGAAAAATTGTGAAGTAACCCTGCAATAGAAAATACATGAAGATCCACATGTTTTTCTCTGCAGCCTTCCTTTTCGCAGAACAGCGAGGACGACAACTTCTTCTCGGTTCCGGCTTACTTGACCGTGTCTGGGCAGCTCCACTTGGAGGTCATGGCAGGGTGAGATGGCATCTTATTTGTTTACTCGGTGTGTCTTCTTCCACGGAATTACTTTGCAGTGCCTCCAGGCGAAGGACGAGACTCCGCACACACACAAACACGTTGACTACCCGTAATTACTCTGGCAAAATGGTGCGCGTGTCGGCAGATAAAGTTTTGCACGAATGGGAAATATATATCGAGTGGGCAACAATATCGATTTTGAGATTTCTCCCAAAATACACTTTAACCCTCCTGTCATTTGTTTGCGAGGAGCAGCAATAATGTCCTTGGGTCATTTTCTCACGAGGCTTTTTTAGTCACCCAAACGTTTGGGAATTGTGTATAATTCAAATCCGATATTTTGTTTTGACCAGTGTTTTATGTTCATTTCTCAAAAACAGCAATAATGTTAAGAGGGCAGCGGTTAGAGAACACAGAAAGGTATTCGATTTGACTCGTTTATTAATCGTGGACTTTCAGCATGTATGCGCAATCATACACTTGGTGAAACACGGATGCTGCTCAATTTTGGGTATTTATGGTGAAATAAACTCAAACCGCTTCAGGAGGAAAAGAAAAAAATCTTCGAGCACATTGGCGAGGCATTCATTGACCGCTCACAATGTGGGAAATCTGAAACATGAATGACTGAAACGTGAAAATCGTGTACCCAAAACACTATAGTGTCATTTCGAATCCATGGTAATTTCCACTATCAACCCAGGCTGCACTAAGCTCCTCCCCATGATGTTCCAAGCTTGCCTCTGAGTGGAGATGTATTTCTCATGTTTTTATCCAACTAGCTAGCTAGCGCATCCTAGTAAGGCTGTCTCCAAAGTCATTTTAATTTAAATTTTTTGACACACAAGGACCCTTTTGTCAGAACCGCTCACAATTATGCCTGCAGCGCATTTTCCAGAGTCTACACTTTTGGGCCGACCTTTCGCGCTGAGAACTCCCAGAGCCGACGCCACCTAGCTGAGTTTTACATGGTCGAGGCGGAGCTGGCCTTCACGCGGTCCATAGAGGACCTCACACAGGTACGCACATACATGCTTTTTACAAAATTCAAACTCTGGCCAACAACTATAAAATTGTCTACATTTCAGCTGTCACATACACTACAAGGAAAACAAAGTATTGCTGAGCTTGTATTTACTAATAAAATGCCTTTAATTAGTGTGGAGTCTGTAAGGAAATCCATTGTTTTTAATTTTCTTGAATATTTAGGCTTGTTTTGGCCCTTTTATTCTGGTCACATATTATGGAACTCTTACAGATTTTATCTGTCTTGAAACTGGATTTTTTTTCTAAACATGCCCAAGATAAAACGTAAAATGTTGCCACGGTGACACGCTGTTTCTAAAACTCGGGAAAAATGACACTGATTTTGATGCCCTTAACTAGATTTGGACTATGTTTTTTTTTCATGGCTGATAATGATTATCGGTACGCGCGTAGAGGCCGGGGCTTAGAGTCTCCTAGTTAACATGGTTAGCAAGTCGTAACTTTTTAATCATTGATGGTGCCCGTGGTCCTCAGGTCATGGAGAACATGTTCAAACGAAGCGCCGAGCACCTGTTGGACCGCTGCGCTCCAGACGTGGACTTGTTTCATAAGCATGTGACACCGGGACACAGGGTGAGTCCCTCTGGCCCCTCGGGGACACGCCAATTATCCAACACATGTCTTGCCGGGCGACTGGCCGTCCAGTCGTCTCACTTGATTCCTCTCTTTCCCCGGCGTGCCGAAAGGATGCCGTGGAGGCCATGCTGAAGGAGACGTTCCACGTGTAAGCCATTTTTTTGTTGTATTTTTTAAGCGAAATTAGAACCTAGCCTTGCCACAAAAATAGATATAACTTCTGTCCTGAAATCTTTACATTGACCTAACTGCGTTGTTTAAACGGTGAATGTACCACAAACCATCTACTCAAAACATTCAAAGATCATTTCAAAAGCATGGTGATCCCCGCTAACAACCCAGTCTACACTTAGCTCCTCCCCCTTGATGCTTCAGAGTACTGCAGTTCAACAACACCGATCTAGTACAGATTCCACATATTATAGTCTATTATTTTCATAGGATTATGGTACAATTAAATTTTCACTTCAGGGACGAAAAATCTCTACGCTGTTTTGACACGATTTGGTTTTGGCACCCGTCTTTTTTCATAAGTGCTCAAGGAAGTCCATTTTTATTGCAGGATGAGCTACAGCGAGGCTATCAAAATCCTAAAGCGAAGCTCGCAGACGTTCGCCTTCCCCACGGACGTGCGTATCCACTCCTCATTTTCTCAGCTGCCCGCACGCCACCTTGACCTCTGCTCGCTCCGCTTCCCAGTGGGGCTGCGACCTCCAGACGGAGCACGAAAAGTACCTGGTCAAACACTGCGGCTCTCGTCCGGTCTTTATCACTGATTATCCCTACCGGCTTAAGCCGTTTTACGCCAGAGACAACCAGGACCATCACCGGCACACGGTGCGTTCAAATACTCTGTTTGTGGGTGGAACAAAGGGAAATTGTGACCTGGTGCGCAGGTGGCCGCCGTTGACCTTCTGGTGCCCGGCGTCGGGGAGCTCTGTGGGGGCTCGCTGAGAGAGGAGAGGCTGGAGCTGCTGAGGGCTCGCCTGGAAGAGTGAGTGCACGTTCACGTCTTTTTACTCGGCGTAGTCGAGAGGTTTTTCAGAAAAAATATAACCCATAACCGCTTCAAAATTTGCCATTTTTCGGGGGGTGGTTGGGTGACAACACTTTACATAAGAAAAAAAAGAATGACATTCAAATTGAGCGGTGGTCAAAAGTTGACCAACGCTGGTAAGTCAACTTTTAACTAAAAACTTCAGCCTCAAAGCTCCATCGCAACCATGTTTGCGCCAACGTTTTTAGGTCCGCCTTTCGTACCACAGCTTTATTTGGGGAAAACAAAACACAATAACAGCATATGCAAAGACCGGATCACTGCCAGACCGGTTCAAATGTATTTTTGACACTTATGGCCGTCAATGGCAGTGCATGGTTTAACTCTTTTATGTCAACAGGTGTAAATGCAGAATGGCTTGCTTGCGTTTCAGGACGACAAATAAAATATTTATATGGTTGATTTAATGTCATACTGTTTTAATAAAAGCCAATTTTGCCCTAATGGGTCCCTATAAAACTGATCATTGTTTTTTTTGTTTGGGTTTTTTTTTTTTTTTCTCCTCAGCGTTGGATTGGAAGACACCTACAGCTGGTAAAACAAAACAAAAATCTATTTAAATACTTTACTAAATATATTTATGTTGTTCATAAAGGACATGTTGATGAAAATGCTGACATCCAATGACAATCAATGTATTTTCAGGTATTTGGATTTGAGACGTTTTGGCTCCGCCCCTCACGGAGGTTTCGGAATGGGATTTGAGCGCTACCTGCAATGCATTCTGGGAGTGGACAACATCAAAGACGTGATTCCTTTCCCTAGATTTTCACACTCTTGTCTGCTCTAATTGCTGCACTCGGAATCTTTTTTTTTAATTTTTTTAAATATGCCAAGAAATTGTCTTGAGTTTCCCTAAATATTGCTTCATTAAATCCTTTCGTGATTTTCTGAAGCCTACAAGGCTACTGTCATGTTGATAAAAAATATAAATTCATAAAAGTCAGACATGATTCCAGTGCCACAAATATTTCAGTTTACATGCGTATAGTGAATCTTATTCAAATTTTCATATTACGTGAAAGCAAAAGGTAACTTTGAATGAAATCATCTATATTCAACAGTCAAGGCCGCAACATTAGCTACACTACACTGAACTGCCCTTATTTAACTACATGAGCGAGTCAAAATATTCAAAAGTGTTTTCAAAATATTACCATTGCTCTCCACAATAATAAATTGTTTTGTTAATATCTGGTCGTGTTATTCCCCAAAACACACACAATTTTACTTCCTGATCAGCTTAAGTTTTATTCATGTCTCACCTTTTCTCATTTAAAAGAATTAAAAAAAAAAAAACATTTTTCATATTGCCCTCTAATAGAGCTTTTTTTAAAGTGTTATTTTAACTTATGTTGCTAAATAATGGAATACTTTCATTTTAAGTGTTAACTACACTAAATGGGGAAAATGTACAGCAACCAACCCAGACACTCAAGAGTTTAGAATGTCTTAAATTTGAGATTACATTCGTTATTAATAAGAATAACTCATATACTTTTATTTTGGGGGAAGGCTGTTATGTTTAAATCAAGGCTACCAGCAAGATGCAATTTTTTCTAAAAGCAACCCTTGTTTAAGACATTTTTTCTGGTTCGTTTTTCAAAGTCTGATTTTTTTTTCATATTACGGTTTCTTTTGATCTAATAAACAATCGGCAAACTTGTTGGAGAAAAAAGATATTTTTAGGTTGTTTCAGTGAATAAAATCTACAATATTGATGTGTTTTTTTTGTTTGTGTCTATCAAGCAGGAAATGTGAGGATTTTCAATGAGAATTTCGTAGTCCTTGCTTCTCCACTCTTACTTGATTTTAAAAAATATTAATTTAAAAATGTAACCTGGTTTTGACTTGAAATATAAAGTAAATACTGTACAAATAATTCGTTTTAGTGAAATTATATCATCTGATTTTCACCTGAGATTTGGCGCCCCCTAGTGTTTGGCACATAGTCTATCTGGGTTTTTTTTTTCCCAAGACGTACATTTGCAGTGCAGCGTCCTTCTCCTTTTCCTGCTATTGCGATATTTTTACGTAATAATCGGCAATTGTCCGTAAAATTGGAGACTCGTCACCAAAATCCAGCAGAGAACAAAAAAGTCCTTGTACTTACTTGAAAGCGCCTCAGGGTGGTGCTGTTTCTTCGTCCAATCCAACCGCGGGACATCTGGCTCCGGGGCGTTTTATGCCTTTTAACACATGCGTCTTTATGTGTCGCGTATTCTCTCGTTGTGAAACATTAACGTTGAAATATTCTTTCTAACACATTTTTGTAGTTTCTCGGCCCTTCGCTGGCGCCCATCCCTCCGCGAGCCGGCCGTGGGCGTGGCGTCGAGTTGGGAAAACAAGCCGCAGACGCCCCGTGACGCTGCCCCGCATCAGTCGAGTTTCCCCGCCGTGGAGCAGCCGACGTTCGCCGGATAACATCTCCCCGCCCACCCCCGCAACAGGACCGCCAGACAAGCGCCTGCCTCCCCCTCCCGCGTCTCATCCTCCCGGTTCGGCTCGGATGGGGGAGAACCGCGCGGCCAGCGGGGGCGTCCTGCGCGTGTAGCCGCCTGTTGGGCACCGACGGTCGGACTTGTCGGCGAGATGAGCGGCGGGGAAGTCATCCTCCAGGGCTGGCTGAGGAAGTCGCCGCCGGAGAGGAAACTGCGGAGATACGTGAGTGGATCTTACTCATTCCGCACACTACTCAGCTGTCACTTTATTAGGAACACCTGCTTGCTATTTTAAACCTGCCATAGTAAATTTAGGATTATTTTGGTTTGTACCGCAAATCCGTGTGCTGCATCAATGATTGTCAATTTTGTGTGCCTTGGCAGGTGTGTCACGGAAAACGGTCAAATTTCACTTCTCCGGCACCCAAAAGATTTATTGACCACAAATTCTTTATCTTTGTTCATCTGTGTATGCTAACAACGTGACGGACAAAACAGCTAGCATTGCAGCACTTACCGTCATTATTTCAGTCGGATGTTTTGTGTGGTTAAAAAAAATAAATCATTGTGCTAGTACGGTGAAAACGAATCACGTGATCGAAATTGGCCTTAATGACTAAAAATCACAAAAAAAATCTAATTTTTAGGGTTATTAAAGTATACAGATATTGCTAAAAAAAAAGTGTATAATATGCAACATGGAAACTTAAAAAAAAAAGAAGTAAACACAGTTGGGTTGACCAAATCTTGGCCTGGGGGCCATTTGTGGCCCGCTGTCCATATTTTTGCGGCCAAAGGGATATACTAAAAATACATTTTAACACAGAAACAAACAAAAAAACTCTGCTTGGCAGAGTGTGATTATTTTTGGGAAATAAACCCTCGATCAACATAGGAACAATGTGCTCCAATTAATGTATCGTTTCTTGTCCGTGCCACTGACCTTAAAGTGACTGAACAGTGAAACGTTCCTCCATTTGATGACTAAGCATAATTCACCCATTCATCAATGTACACTCTTTTTTTTTTTTTTTTTTTTTTTACGTTGAGGTCTCTGTCGCTCTATGTAGTGTACCTAATATTTTGAACCCCCTCAAGTGGAAGCAGGTGCATCCCCCAAAACATCTGGCCCACTTTACACAGCCCCACAGGAATACCAGTAGTTTCTTTCTTTCTTTTTTTTTTTTTTTTTAGTGCTATAAACATGCAAATTTCACACAGACGGCCACCCAGATTGGAAGGGGGAGGGGTGGAGTTTGGCGAGGCGCGGGGTCATATGACAACGTGTACATGCCTGCAGCTGTCTAGGCTCCCCGCGAAATGCTTTTCGCACTCACGTTGGCGTTATCCAATGGCGATGAGGTCACGTCTGATGTGAGCCATTTCCATCTTGTTTGTGTCACAACAACGGCGGGGCTCCTTGAGTGGCCTGCTAGAGCTTCCATAAGCCGCCCGGTAGTGGGTTGGGTGGGGGGGCTCTCGCATAATAGGATTTATGGAGGCCGATAGCAGCGTGAGACGATCTATAAATACAGCTGTCGTTTGTTTACGTGCGGTGTTGCGTTTCTGTTGGGCTTGTCCGAGCGGATTTTGCCATGATGTCATCACTGTACGTCTCATCTGGGAAAAGCATCTTCTTCTCCCATTGTCTTGCGCGTACACACGGCCGATGTTTACACAGGGACCACCGTGGTCAGCGTGGAGCAGCTGCCGCCACGACTGTACATAGGAACAAGCCGGCTTAGCTCCGCTGTATAAACAAAAGCGGGGGCGAGAGATAATACAATCGCGGGGCTGCCCCCCGCCCCCATCTCCGCGTCCACCAATACCCAATGAGACAGTGGTTCAACAGGTGGGTCGGACCCATGAGTGGGCCGTGTTCCCATCACGGGACGGGTAGTAGAACATTGCGGAGTTCAAAACAAAACGTATCACTCTTGCTAGGTTGTCCTAATCTGAGATTGATTTTGGTCCAACATCAACCTAAAAAACATTTTCTTTGGCTCCATTCTAGCCGCTTCTAGCATGAATTAGCCACTACCTAGCTCCGCTTGAATGTTTACCGTTCTGTTCTCGTTGTGTCTGGCATGAATTAGCCGCTAGCTAGCACTGATCGAGCGTCTACATTATAGCTGTGTCTAGCATAAATTAGCCACCGGTTTTCCCATGGCTCTGGCTTTGTTATAGCTGTGTCTAGCATAAATGGGTCGCTAGCTAGCAGCACTCGAGTGTTTACAGGTGTTTATGGCTTTGTTATACTGTAGCTGTGTTCAACATAAATTAGCTGCTAGCTAGCACCGCTCAAGTGTTTACCAGTGGCTTGGTCTACATTGTAGCTGTGTCTAGCATAAATGAGTCGCTAGCTAGCAGCACTCAAACGTTTCCGGGGGTTCGTTCTGGCTGTGTTATACTGAATTGTGTCTAGCTAAAATCAGCTGCTAGCTTGCACCGCTCAAGTGTTTATTGGTTACTCGGTCTACGTTGTAGATGTGTTTAGCATGAACTAGCTCTAGCTTGAGTGTTAACCAAATATTTTTTTTGCTAGCTAGCAGTAAACAAGTGTTTATCGGTGACCCGAGCTCCTTTATATCTCTGCCTAGAATAAATTAGCCGCTAGCTAGCCGAGCTCGGTTGCTCTATATAGGCTAACATGATAAACGTGAAACACTCTGACAATTCTGATATCTTGACAGTTGCTGTTCCTACTGATCACTTTTCTAACAAAACCTGCTGACTCAAATGTACTATTTTAGTCGATTGTGTCTCTTAGACAAAACCCTTTTTTTTCGCCAGACCGAAGACATTTTTTGTCCACTTTCTAATGTTACTTTAGTTGCGGCTCTATCGTTGCACTTAAGTAGTTTTCAGTCTACTTTTTTGTTTTGTTGAAATCTGTATCCACTTTTAGTATGTTTACTTCTTCAGTACAGAGCGTGAATCTTTTTACCACCTCTGTATAGCGGACGCATGGCGCCGGTGTCATGAGACGTCCACAACAAGCAGATGTGTGGATGCAATCATCCAACCATTCGGAATTCCTTCCTCTTAAAGTCAAGAGCGGGAACAATCAGGACTATTTTACCCGCCTCTATTGCTGTCAGCTGACCGAGGTGACATTTGGGTCACGGCGCTGCCCCGTCCTATTCCCCCCCTAATCAATAAGCCATTTTGGGCTCTGTGAAATGTTAACGGAAAACAAAGAACGCGCCAAGTCGTCCTTGTGATCTTTTGATGAGAGAAGCGGGATCCCAGTTCATTGCATGTGTAGAGAACCGCTCAAACTCGACTTTTGGACTTCTATTGTTTATTTTAGATGTTGTATACCCTGAAAATAAAATAAAAAATGAGGCTCCGTACCCTCCAACCTGCGCAAAGCAATTTGCTTGAGTGTGGTGCCATTAGTTTGTGATTCATTCAAATTTGGAGCTGCATTTGTTTGTGGTATTTCATGTTTTATTCAACACTACTCCAGTGTGGAGATAAACATGACCGTTTCCACCGCATTTCCAGAAAACGCCGCGGCGTCCCATTTTACTGTCATATCCCAACAAATGATTGTGAACACAGACCTCACCTTCTTGTGGTGTGAGCTCAATATTTACCTTTGTTAAAGGCAGTTGGAGGCTTGGCGAGAAATAAAACGCGTAATCCATTGTGTCGGAAAGCTAGCCAATTAGTATGAAGGACAGTCGGGGATATTGGGTCTTGATTGCCTCTCACACACACTACTGAAATGCGTACTTGTATCTCAATGTATTATGCAACATGAGAGCATTTTAGTCTGAGTGATAGCATTCAGTGTATTGATTCAGTGAGTTTTGTGTGTGAGAGAGGAGGTTCGAGAGAGGGAGGGAAAAAAAAGAGTGTCTCTATGACTATCGCTAATCAGTGTTTCAGGAATTTGTGCGAAGATTATCACTGGTTTGAGAGCAATTTAGTAGTTTGTCAACATTTCAGTATTGCGGGAGAGTATTTGAGCACTACGTGAGCAAAACACATTTCAGTACAAATTACAGTAGAAAAACAGAAGTAGATACGTGAATCGGTATTGTTTGCTTGCCGTGTGTATTTTTGCGTAACTTCCTCGTCCCGTTGAGTTACAGCTGCGTTGCGATTTTATGACCCGTCGGAAGCCCACGAACCGCAGTTTGCGCACCGCTGCTTTTGAGGTTTTGTTGCGTGTGGAAAAGCAGCGGAAGAGGCGACAGAGGAGGTAAAAACAGGTCGGGCATGCAAATCGTATGCAAAGTTGGCCGTTGGTGAGGGGGGCGGGGCTTAGGGACCTCCATGTGTTTATGTGTGAGCAGAGGCTCTCTCCGGGATGTTTCCTGATTGTTTACCAATGTGATTAACGCTCAGCGGCGGTGACTCACTAGTTCCACAGCGCGCAAACACACAATGAGTCAGGGAACTCTGGTACATGCTAAAATATCAGCTGTGTGTTAATGTTGTCATCGGCATAGCAGCTGCTGCTGTGCGTAACGTCGCTCAAGTTATTGCAAGACATGCTAGTCATATTGAGGGCTAAAGAATTGAAACGTACACCATTTTGTATATGTGTTTTTATATATATATATATAAATATATATATATATATATATATATATATATATATATATATATATATATATATATATATATATATATATATATATATAGAGAGAGAGAGAAAGAGAGAGAGAGAGAGAGAGAGAGAGACCGACCCAATACTTTTGTCCGAGTGGCATAACTGGGCTGCATAGCATAGCAAAATGATAAAATCACGTGCAGCAATTTCCTTCTTCCTGGTGACCTCATATGTTTCCGTTATCACTTGTTGCTAGGCAGAGTTTGCAATACTTCCAAAATAATACAAGTGTGGCACTTATGGCATGTTATTATTAAAACAAATTGATTTTACTTGTGAATGAGATCATTGTGGGTAAATTCTAGGTGTTGATTAAAGTCCGAAAAAACTTCAACTGGTACCGGGCGGCATGGACCGCTCCCGAAATAATGATGTTTTGGAACTGATTTATCATTTAACAGTTCATTCATTTATGTTTTTGTTTGCTTGAGCTTTGTTTTTTGGCGCCACCTCTGGCCGCTGCTGATATTACATTTTGTTGTGACATAACATACTAGCTAACTTTAGCTAGCTAACTTTAGTTCTTATCTTCAGCATGGTATATAGTGCTGCCTTGTATGCGTTTAGCTCGTTAGCATTTTTGTTTGTGTCAGGTATTTTCTTTTGATATGTCGGCAAAGGTTTTGCACTGAGAAGTACTCATTTGCATCTAATTAACATTTTGTATTGTAATTCAGTTAGGTGATTGATTGAATCCCTGTAATTAGTGTTTATTTGGAGGCAGCAGCCTCAGAAGTATTTATGAGACTCAGGGCAAGCTGCGGGCTCCCATTAGTTTGTCGTTAATGGTGAACTCGGTTTATATTGAACCCCCCCATCACAAAATAATAGAATGTAACATTGTGGAAAGGTATCATTATAATAAAACTTAACAGTAATAAGTACTGAACAAAATTGGCTGGAGTCCATGAGTTGGTTCATGTTCCAACTAATTTGCTCTTAATTAGAAAAGAATGCCATTTTTCTGTCCAACATATGTATATTCAGTAAGATACGGGCCTTCTATTTTATTTCCGCCAATTCAATCATTTCATTTTGTGACCTCTCAACATAAGATATGATTCTCCATATATTAAGATATGATTTTTTTTTATTGAATTTTATTTTTTGTCAACTGACACAGTCAGTCGGCCGTAGGTTGCCGTGTGCAGCGTAAACATAAGTGAATCAAACTCCGGTCGGTCTGTGTATGCCGCATGATTCATACGAGTGACATAGTGTAAACAGTCTGATTCCTGTTCCCATGGGGAGATGCCCCCCCCCCCAACCTGTCCATTACACAAACGTGTCTGTTCACAAACGTGTCTGTTCACATACGCAGAAGAGTTGTTACATTCCAGACCGATCATATCGGGAAGGCGATACATGGAAAGAAGGCACAGGGCAGAACCGCCCGCGTCCGACTGTTCGCTGCCAGCTCGGACCTTGTTTTGTACGGGTCGGAAGGGGGGGTTTGGGAAGTCCTTGCCCTCGGAGGTCAGGCGGGAGCGCCTCGTCGTTTCCTGCTTTGACAGGCTTGTTCCATTTTTATTGGCGGTAGGGCTGAAGCGATCGAGTATTTTTGGTATTCGGATAGAACATACGATCATTTTTCAAACGACTTGATTACCTAATATTTCGTTTAGTCCGACCCTGCCGGGCTTTCCCGTGATGCAACTTAAGCGTGATGCATGATGCAATTCCGAGGCTGTTCCTTTCAAACGATATTCATTTTGTGAGAGAAAAATAAAAAACGTTGACAGCTAATCAATGTTGCAGATTTCGGGAATATATATACACAAATAAAAGCGCAAAATAAAAGTTTGGATCACAGCTTTTTTTCAATTACAGTTCCTGCAATTCATAGTAAGACATTTGTATTATGGGAGTCCAGGCTAAGCCAATCAATGAAGTCATTGAAAGGATTGCAAATGTCATAAGTTGGCCGCTAGCGCCACCCGGTGGTTTTGGGGTGTCAACACAAAAATTTCGATCGCAACCCGTTGGCGAGTTGCCGTTGAAAGGAATAATGTGAAAATCGGGGGAAATGCACGATAAAACATTGGGTGTTCAATATGAACAAAAATGACTATTTCCTATTTTTAATGGCAGTAAATAAGCCTGACATGGGCTAAATTTGACACTGTGTATTGAAATTGTTTTGACAATCTATGCAAGTTTTAGCCTCCGAGTCTTTCTTTGTATGCTTTTCCTTTGATATTACATATCAAAAAGCCTGAGTTGGGTCAAAATTTTCCTCGGGTTAAGGATGCTTGAAAAAGACGTAATTTTGCTGACGTTGTATTATATGGCGACATTAGCGACTAGCAGCAGATTGCAGCACAAGGTGCGAGCAGCATTAGTGGCTTACAGCACTCAAGTGCTCCATATAGGCTGGGGAAATTCACCTGATGACTTTTTTTTGGCAGTTTTAGAAGTGTTTTTGGTTAAGCCGTCATAGCGGACACAATTGTAGGTTTGTTTGGGTTTTTTGTGCTGTTTGTAGTTTTTAAAATTCCTTCAGCAATGTTTGTCCTTTTAATGGTCACGACGACCCGGAAACAACGCGTCTCTTCCCACCGCGTTGGTCTCACCTCACAGCAAAAGGCCCGTGTCGGCGTTTGGGCCCCGGGCCGGCGCTCGTCTTTGTTTTGTTTGCGATACCTGCTCGGATGGGCCTGGGAGAACAACCAGAGACACGCGGCGTCCTTTGGCGCCGTCTGCTTAACGTCTCTTCCGACGGCAGCTTGTGTAAACCGTGCGACTTCCCTCGCTCGTGTTTGGGTTGAGCTGGCTGGCGTTTGTGTATACTGATGCGGAAGTTCAAGCGAAAGGGACCACCGATTGGACTCCATTAAGACCCGACCGCTTCTTTGCTTGCGTTTGTCATTGGGATTCAAACCGATTACCGTAATTTCCCAAATATAGGATGCGCCCTTTCTTTTAGGGTCAAATTCTGGTATTTTCTGTTACCGTGTATAAGTTGCACCTAATATTTGGCGACGTTGTAAAAACTATAGTGTTCCTATTCACGAGATATATACATGTTATGTCGTGTTTCAGATTTCCCACATTGTGAGCGGTCAGTGAACTTAGCGCCAGTGTAACGTTAAAAGCGCGAAAGCAGTCGTTTTGCCATTTCCTCGCAACGCAGCTCAAGTTCATTTTGCCATAAATCTCAAATTTGAGCACCGTCTGTGTTCCGTTAAGTTTATGACTGTGTGTACATGCTAAAAGACCACAATTAATAAATGGGTCAAATGGAATACCTTTCCATGTTCTCTCATACAGGTCCGTACTTTGCTAAATTTGACTGAATCATTTGGAGACATCATAAATGTACATGTTCCTCTAAAACATTGCATGGATTGTCAAAACACTTTCAATACGCCAGTGTCAAATTTAGCCCTTGTCAGGCTTGGTTACTGCCATTAAAAATGGGAAATATTGTCATTTTTGTTCAGTAACATTCCTGTATGTGAACAAGGACTGTCTCGGACGTTGGTTCAGTCTGTTCGCGTCTGTTACTGAAAATAATGTCGTAATAACCACAACAGGCGCTGTCAGGCGGAAGTTACGGACGATCGACGATGGCCGTGTATGATTCTGTACCGCTCGGCGGCTATTAAAAAGCTCGAGATGAAAACAAAATTTTGTTTTCGCTTAAAATTGCTATATGCTAATTATTATTATGTATTGGGTTCATCTCAGTCTCGACAAAATGTTGTATGCAAAGCCACGCCTACTGATTACCTCACAGCCAATTATCCGAGGCGTGTCTGTTGTAGTAGCTCACCGTGTGTGTGTGTGTGTGTGTGTGTGTGTATGTGTGTGTGTGTGTGAGTATATACTACTAGTACGACAAACTGTGTAAACAAAGGAGCTGATACGCATCAGTCATCGTGTTTTCAAATGTGCACGAGCAAACATCCAAACTAAACACACCGTACTGTACGCTACAATGGGAGGACGAGATGGGGGCGGGGCTTGTCTCTTACACACACACACACTCACACAGCTGCACAAACACAAGAAGCCGTCGGTGGAGTCTATTTCCAGCCGGTGTATCCCGAAGTTAACTCTGGTGACTCGTCAAATTTTGGACGGGAGCCGAACGCTCGCAAAGCCCGCGGGGGCAAAGAGTCGAGTTTGACCGGAGCGCCCGAACGCACCGAGCGTGCTCGCTGGCTCACGCGCGCGCACGGCAGTTGGAAAGTAGCGAAGCGTGACGTCGGTGGATGGGACTTTTTCAAACGCTCGTTTGAATCTTTGGCTCACGGCCATGTTCGATTTATGATCTTGTGTTCATGTGAGATTTCACAGCAATTCACTTTTCTGCAAAATTTGCACAGTAAACCTTTATATCAACATTAAAAGCGTACATATATTTTTTACGTTTTGCTGTAAATTAGCGAAAATAAAAACTAACTTTTATTCGGAAGCATCCTTTCTCAATACTAGGTCAAAATGAGCACCTTTTTTTTTTTAGACAATTTCATCCCTTCCTTTCCTAATTTATACCAAACGTGTCATGTGTACTAGACAAAAGAATCCGTAAAAACAATTTACTATTTTGTGTTCTTTTGCAAATAAGTCACTGAAACACAAAACCCTAAACTGTTGTTTCATTTTCCCATTCATTTGTTCTTATTTTGAAAATTAAGAAAATTAAGATATATATATATATATATATATATATATATATATAAATGTGTATTTGTTTTTTAAACACACACATATATATATATATATATATATATATATATATATATATATATATATATATATATACATGTATATATATGTATATATATATATATATATATATATATATATATATATATATATATATATATATGTATGTGTGTGTGTGTGTTTAAAAAACAAATACACATTTATATATATATATATATATATATATATATGTGTGTGTGTGCGTGTTTAAAAAACAAATATATATATATATATATATATATATATATATATATATATATATATATATATATATATATATATATAAACTGTATATCCAACATGTAGAAACAAGCGCAACAACAAAAAACGACAACTCCAAGCTAATGTTTTCTTCTCAGAGTTCAACTATGTTGGAGCTTCCCCAATAAAAAAAATTGTGCATTGTGTGGGCTGCATCATCAAAGCTTCTTCACGAACAACACGTTTGACATTTTTTTTCTCTAGCCTTCTGCTCGTTGCGCAAAGAAAGAAAAAGACCGCAAAACAACACCGACGAACACTCGGCCACGCATGTGACGTGCTTTTAAAGCAAAAAAAAAAAAAGTGCTACAAAAGACTGACTTGTTGTTGCCTTGTGGGACGACGCCGGGACAAGCAGACAGCAATAATCTAGTCGTCATCAGCAGGCGGTCACACGCAATGCAGGCCGCATTCCTGCTGCAGGAAAGACGGGGAGAATCTTCTCTTAACTGCCCATTGTTTTTCACTCGGCATCTCCGTCCCTCCCCCAAGGAGAACGGGGCTGTCTGGGGACACGGACCTGGGGGGGAAAAAAGTCACTTTTTGTGTAACCAGGATTTTTTGACATTTATTCCTAATTTCTCCGTCCGAAGAAAAAGTTGTGGTTTGCATTTTTTTTTTCGCCGATGTACGTGCCCTTTCTGAAGTAGTTTTCCAGCCCTGTACCACCTAACTGCACAAAGCTTTGAACGAAGCTGAAATTTCATCCAGTTGGAGACAACATGTCAAAGTTCAAAATAGCAGTAATACTGTGGGATGTTGTGGAAGAAAACGACCTACAAAGTTAAACAAAAAATGACCTTCATGTTCTAGTTCATTTGCATTTAATTTGAAAAGAACAAATCTACTGTCCTTGTCATTAAAAGCCAACATTTCTATGCACCGTACTCCGCATAATATTAAATTCAGATTGCAAGATTGTTACCAGGATGTGAAACATTGATTTTTTTTTTTTCTTTTTTTTGCTGCTGTCGTGCATCTTATGTGTCTCCCGGAAACTTGTCTCTGCATTGTGCGTATATTATTTCTGGCGAAGTAGAACGTTTTGCAGCGGTTGTTTTTCTTCCCACAACGCATCCGCCAAAAATAGACACAAACACAAACGCTTATCGACAAAAGGAGTTTGTCGTTATTTTTAGCAGCCAGAGATTGCTTTTGATGTTCATATCCCCGCTCATGGGATTTCATACTGTAAACTGTACTCATGTACAGTTGTGCCGTATCTCAAGAGAAGACTTTTAGAGGTCAAGAAAAAGACAAAACCAAGACTGCTAATATGTAATGTTTGAAAAAGAAAATCAACGGTAACTGAATCATAATTAATTTATGTCAATTTAGGTAAACTCTTGGGCAGTGCTAGCTTGCCGCTAAATTATGCTAGTCGCAGCTATAACAGAGCTAGCTCTAACGGTAAACATAGATTTTTCACAAAAAAAGTGATATTTTTGGGTATATATATATATATATATATATATATAAGACATTGTATATTAAACCCCAAAATATCACTTTTTTTTGTGAAAAATCTATGTTTACCATTAGAGCTAGCTCTGTTATAGCTGCGACTAGCATAATTTAGCGGCAAGCTAGCACTGCCCAAGTGTTTACTTTTGTCTTGGACTCTTTTCTAGCTGCGTTTAGCATAAATTAGCTACTAGCTAGCAGAGCTTGAGTGTTTACCGGTGGCTAATAAAATGTAAATTTAATGAAATAGTACATGTTAAAAATATAATAAAATATAAATATTGTAAAATAGTACATGAATGAATAAATAAAGGTAAAAAAAAAGTATAAAATTAAAAAAGAAATATCATAAAAAATAATTAACAAAAAGAATCAACTCGATTCTCTTTTGAACCTGGAAAATTAGTATTGAAAGTTTCATTTTCCATTGTTAAAAGATGATTTACTCCATTTTTTTTCTTCCTTTAAAAGTTTCCAAACAAAAAAATGAGTGTCTTCCATGCAGCAGTGTCAGACGTGATTTGTTTGACGGCGCGATGCAGCCCAGTTGGTAACCAGGCCAGCGTGTCTTGGCCAAGCTGCGTGGCCCGAAGGGGGTGGGGCGGGGGGAGAAATGTGGGAGAGTCGGGGGAGGTTAGCCTAGTTGCGAAGCCGCCGGCCCCGCTTCCCACAGTTCCAGTGATCAATGGGCTCAGACGGGCCTGGCCTGGCCGGGCCGGGCCGGGCCGGGGCGGGCCGGGGCGGGCCGGGGCGTGTGGCTTGGCTCGGCTCCTTCTATTGTGTGGCCCGTTCTTTTCATGGCTGACTTTTTATTGGGGGATTGTTTTCTAATGCGGGAGCGCATGAGAAAGTAGGGCGGCGCCAACGCCGACAACTAATCTGGGATGCCTTTCGGAGAAACGCAATCAGGGTCGCGAATCCGCGATAGGACGCGGATCATTTTGCTCTCTAGTTTGCGGACTGTTTGAGAATTATTGAGATCCGGAGATCCGGGGTCTGTAGTTTTGCGGTCCGGTGGCGATCGCCCGATTGTTTATTCAATTTGATAAGGCTCCTTCTAGGAGATGTCTCGGAGTTCACGCTCGGCTACGGGATGCCGGGAGTAACGGGGCCGGGTCGCTCTGACCTCCTGCGAGCCGGCACTGCTCCAGAATTGAATTCAAAGGCGCCATCTCTCGAAAGATAATATTTGAAAGGAGAGCTCGCCAAAGCTAAAGTCATTTTTCGATGACCTGGTACTTCACTCAATGTACAAATTATTATTACTGTAATTTCGCAAAAATAAGACACGCCCCCTCCCCAAAGACCAATAGTATGGGTGCATCCTAATATATATATATATATATATATATATATATATATATATATATATATATATATATATATATATATATATATATATATATATATATATTTTCATTCAACACCATTGAAATAAGTTTTGATGCTCAGATGTGCATTTTTATATCGGCCATATTCTTACCCTGAGTAATTACCGTAACGGGACGAGGTAGAGGACGGACGTCAGTTGGCTGTTAGCAGCCCGTTGCAGCTAACAGCGGCTCGTGTTAGCCGGTATTCTTACGGCATTATTTTCAATAAAAGAAGCAGGCAGACTGAACCGACGGCCGAGTTATTTTTGTTCACACACAGGAATAAGACTAAAACAAAGAGGGTCATGTAAAGGTTATGATGTCCTAGCTTAATTAAGAGTGCACTGGTTAGAGAACATGAGAAGGTATTCCATCCCATTCATTTATTAAGTGACGTCTTTTGGCGTATACGCAAAATCATGGTGGAAAACGGATGCTGCGCAACTTGGGGTGATTATGGTCTAAGGAACTGGAGCTGGGTCGCAAGAAAAAACAATTGATCGGAGCGCATTCAACGTTACTGGCGAGGCGTTCACTGACCGCTCACAATGTGGCAAATCAAATACCCGAATAATCCGCCAAGTCACCACTTTTCTAATAGTTTCTATTAAACTGTTTTTAAAAAGTCGTCCGACTCCTCTCACCAATCTATATTATCCAATTAAGTGCTGCTAGCTGCTAACACTGCTATCATTTTATACTGCTAGCACTAGCTAGTGCTGCTAGCCTCAAAACCTGCTGGAATCTGATTCCGCTTTCCTGTGCTACTGCTACTAGGTGCTAACACTGCAAGCATCTAATACTGTTTTCCAGTGCTAGTGCTAATAGCCGCTAAGTCGCTAACCTTGGAGCGGTCGCTAAATGCTGGCAACAGGTGCCATTTATGTCAATGTAAGTCATTCTTTTTTAAGTTTGTTGTTAATGTTGGTCGTACGTTGCTCAGTTCCTTGCAAGGGAGTTGACAAAACAACAAAATGTGGGACAACGGCAAATTGACAAATTCCGTATTTGATAAGACTTTCTGAGGAAAGCGATATGGTCACACATTTTTTTTTTTTTCATTAGAAAGTCTTCATAAATTCCCATGAAACGCCGGATTGCTTGTCACTGTCACGCTTACGCTTATCTTTGTTCACTCTTCTGCTTCCCGGCTTGCCGCCTGCGTGCATGCTGCGGCAACAATATTAAGGTTACCCCCTCGAGGTTTCTCAGTCTGACAGGAAATAGACTTCTACCAGCCAAATATATACAGTATATATATATATATATATATATATATATATATATATATATATATATATATATATATATATATATATATATATATATATATATATTAGGGATAACTTTGTTTTGGATTTTTTTTCTTTCAATTTTTTAAAAATTGGTTATGATTTTTTTTTCAAGTCGATTGCGATGTTTGGCAGACAAAAAATATGATAGATGATTAATTGGCTGAGAAAGATTTTAATAATATTGCCATTTTTTTTGTTCCGTTACCATTTGACAATACTTAAAAATAGCATAAATTGGCAGTTTTGTGAGGGGGGGGTCTTTGTCTTTTGTATTGTTAATTTGTAAAAGAAATAAATATATTTTAAAAAATCAAACAATTTTAATATAGCTTACATGGCTGTTTAATTTGTCGGTTTAATTAATAATAAATATACTGCAACATGATCCAAAAGCACTAACATATTTTCAACCAAATTTTACACATATTTTGAAAGTATTTAGCTTACATCTGATTTTATTTAAAAAACATAACCAACACACCTTCGCAACCTGTAACTTTCCTTATTAGCGACACTTTTTATACTTTTTATTGTGTAGAGAAAACTGAAATTTCTGTTAAGCTTAGCTAGTTGCCATACAAAGCTAGTCCAAATTACTACTTTCCTATTAGATTTTAGCGCCGTGTGGTAGAATCCTCAGAACCTAAACACAGTAAATAGGTTTTTGTAGTAGATGTGTATGGCCTACTGGAATTTTTTTTTTTTGGGGGGGGGGGCAGGAAAGCCCAGATGAGCTGCGGTCAACAGGAAGCTCAACAGCTCAATGACAGTCAAGTGTCTTTCTTTTGCCTGAAAGCAGGATAGGCTTTATTTCTCCCGAGGAAGGTCTGGGCAAGACTTGTCACCGGGTTCTGTATTGTGTCGGTTGAGGGGGCGGGGCAAAAGAGGGGGCCCCGCAGGATCCTGCGTGTCAGCAGACACGGCCCGGTGGAAGTGCATCGCTGGCCCATGTCCAAAAACCTCCACGGACAATCCGCCTCCCCCGCCTCGCTTTGCTCTTCCTGCTTGATCTTCTTCCTCTTGTTTCTCCGCGCCAAGAGGAGATAGCTTGCGAGGTTCTTTGTTACCTCCGCCGAGGACGTTTTCTATTTACAATGGAACTGCTAACATAATCCCAAAGAACATCAACGGTGCAGCAACACATGTGGACAGACAATTTGAAACACTCTCGCGTATATTCTTTATCCTCTGCAAAAAAAATGACTGATGC
This sequence comes from Hippichthys cyanospilos, assembly GCF_059441005.1. Taxonomy (NCBI): domain Eukaryota; kingdom Metazoa; phylum Chordata; class Actinopteri; order Syngnathiformes; family Syngnathidae; genus Hippichthys; species Hippichthys cyanospilos. Next base: position 2,631,382 of record NC_142379.1, read on the forward strand.
TATCAGAGTTTCGTGACCGTCATTGTGATGCGTTTATCATACTGCCCCCTGGAGGCTACAGCACGTGTGACAGAAGGAGCATGAAAAGATGATGGACTAACTTACCAGTAATTATTTACCTCCTATTTATCGTCATTATAAAGAATTTTGTCATTTTAGAAAATGCCGATTTGAAAATGTGCTAAATCGGGAAATCGAGTGGTCCGCAAGAAATGTTTACGATAGTTACTATGTACTTTACTCATTTGCCGTGCGCCATTTTCTGACCTTTACCCTGCATTTCAAAACAAAAAAATACTGAAGTACGTGTCAATGTATGTAGTTAAATTGTATATTATAAATGATATACATAAATAAAACGTATATAATGTATATATAAAATATGTAATATATATTTTAAATAATATATAATGATAATAATTATTGTTATTATTGTACATTTGCCGTGCGCCATTTTCTGACCTTTACCCTGCATTTCAAAACAAAAAAATACTGAAATACGTGTAGAAGTATGTAGATATATTGTATATTATAAATGATTTACATAAATAATATATATATAATGCATATATAAAATATATAATATATATTTTAAATAACATATAATGATAATAATTATTGTGATTATTGTACTTAAATTATATACATAAATAATATATATAATTTATTTTAAAAAATATATAAAATATAAAATATATATTTTAAATAATATATAATAATAACAATTATTGTTGTTATTATTATTTTACAACTATTTTACAACGAACCTGGAATGAATTCATAATGTTTCCTCTGGCCAAAGATCATTTGTTTATTTTGAGATACAAGCCTCCTCATGACACAAATTCAACTTGTAAGTCAAGCCACCACAATACATATACACACGTGTATTTTTTTTTGACTGGAAATAAACACACAGCATGTGTGTCATGTTGCGGTGAGGGGGTCACAAACTGTCACCGTGGTGTTTGTGAGCTGTGGAAAGGGATATCAGCACAGGAAATACGTTGGGCTTGTGGGCGTAAACACCTGCTACACACACGCGCCACACACAACCACATGGCCCCCCCCGCTCCCTGCCCCCCCACACGCTTTTTTTTCCCCTCCAAAATAGTCTGGAAAGGCACAAACAAAGTCCATCGGCGACGGCAAGTCAACGGGCCGCTGTCGTTTTCGCCGCGTGACGGGTCGCGGCGGCCTAACGTTACGTCACCGAGCGTTATCTGGCCCCGGCAGGCATGGAAGAAGCGCTGGTTCATCCTGCGCAGCGGGCGCATGAGCGGTGACCCCGACGTGCTGGAGTACTACAAGAACGAGCACTCCAAGAAAGCCATCCGGGTCATCGACCTGCACTGCTGCGAGCAGGTGGACGCCGGGCTGACCTTCAAGAGGAAGGAGTTCCACGACAGCTTCGTCTTCGACATCAAGACCTCGGAGCGCACCTTCTACCTGGTGGCCGAGACCGAGGAGGAGATGAACAAGTGGGTGCGCGCCATCTGCCAGCTGTGCGGATTCAACCAGTCCGACGACGACAACCGCGGTAAGGGGCCTTTTGCTTCTACGCCTTGGCCGCCATTTCGCCTGGTTTTAATGTCATGAAGAAATAGCGTATATAATAGCGATTACCTATTTTTTTTTTTTTTATTTTACTTATTGAATCTTTAAAATCAATAATCGAGTAATCGGACCCCCTCTTTGTTTTTTTTCATCTACCCGAGTCAAATCATCTGTGAAGGTAGTGAGTGGATATCACAACTCATAGTGTATTATTGTCTGCGCAGACTGTACGAAATTTGACTATGCTAAACGCGAGTTGATTCGTTTTTTAATCTACCGTGTTTTTTACTCTATAAGGCACACCTAAAAGGCTTCAATTTTCTCACGAACTGACTGTGTGCCTTATAATCCGGTGCGCCTTATACAGTGCGTGAACCGCCAGTTTGCATTTTTGGACAATGAACCAATAAAATAACCTAATCGCCATGAAAATTCTTCAGTTTTTACCTCTGCATTTCAGGTATGAATGTAGTTTTTACAATAACACCCTGTTAGAAATTTTAAATACACACACACACACACATATATATATATATATATATATATATATATATATATATATATATATATATATATATATATACAAAAATGTATTTCAACAGTCTTTTTAATTAATCAAGAGGTATTTTTTCTCGTTCTTCAGATAGTACTTTACACAAATCATCTTTATTCTTCATTTCTGATTGAAAGGTTTGACCGACTTTTTGTTTTGTTGATGATCCCTTTAGCACAGCTCCATCTAGTGGATGCAGAAAGCAACACCATCCACTCCTGTGGCTTCTATTCTTTGCGCCTTATAATGCATTGTGCCCTAAATATGAAAACATTTTTAAAAAAGGCCATTCATTGAAGGTGCACCTGATTGTTTTTTTGTCATTCTTTTTAGCGCAGCTCCATCTAGTGGATGCATAACACAACCCCAGCCACTATTGTAGCTTCTATTCTTTGTGCCTTATAATGCGGTACTCCTTATATATAAAAACAGTTTTAAAATTGGCCATACGTAAAATGTGCGCCTTATTATCTGGTGTGCCTTATAATGGGGTAAATGTGGTAAATACTGTACTAAGAATAAAGTGGAGCTAAAGTGATGTAAACATATAAATATAAAACTGTGTCATCTTTATATAAAATGAACAACAATCGAGTGGGCAAAACGGTGACCTGAGTCGACTCCAAAGTCCCGCTAGCTAGCTTGCAGGCTAACGTGGCCATCTGGCATCTTGTTGACATTTAAGTTATACTGTGTGCAAACATGAAAAATGCGCAGGTGGAAGCTAATAATGTGAACGTGTCGACATGAGGAAGGGATTCCTTCTGCTTGTTGAAATTTAAGCACATAGCGCTAGCAGTTAGCTATATTTGGCAGGTCACGTCATTCTAATTTTGGTCTTTCTAAAAAAATCCCTTCCTTCCTCTTGTGAGTGATTCCTACAAAAATAGAACACTAAAAAACAGCTGTGACCCAATTGGATTTTTCAAGCTCTCATGCTAATTTACGACTCAAAATATGTGTTAGCTGAAGCGTTAATGCTAGCTTCTGCTACTGTGGGAAATACGCACAGGAAAAACTGGAGAAAAAGGAACTAATACAGTACTGTATTCTCTAAATTGAACAAAACCATCTCCCAACGGAACGGGAGCGTTTGATTTGTTCAAACATGTACAAAAGTGCCTGAAAATAATTGCTTGACAGTCAATAATATTTTCACCTTGCTCTTTGATTTGAGTTTTCCCAATGCTCTCGAATGCTAATCAGAATTGCCCATTAAGCGGAAATATCGAACGTTCCGTCTTGTTTGTGCCTCAGGCTTGTTTTCACATTGACCCTCTTGACCCCTTTTAAATGTTAGCTACTAATGTAGTTTTGGTATTCGTCTTACTCTCGTAATACCCAGTGGAAAACCATTTGTAGAAAGAAGCTAATTACGCATTTAACAAGCTTACGTTGTTGTATACAGTATTTAGAAGGTTAATTAGTTTAAAGATGAATCATTTTTGTCGCTTTTTGATTTTTAGGATGCCAAAAGATGGCACCAAAAACAGCGCTAATGCAAAAATAATAATAATAGTAATTATTACTGTCAGGAAAGTCCGTTGATGTTATGCATGCATGTTGGAAAGGAGCTACATTTAGCCTGGGTCGTTAACGGAAGTTTCAAAGCACCTGTACATTTAAGCAAGGATTTTTTTTTCTTTTTCCAGCTATATCTGACTGCAAACAGACAGGGGGAAGTCCCTCTTTGAGGGAATTTGCACAAGAAACTAAAGAAAAAAAAAAAGAGTCAGTTAACTCATCGCCTACTCGCGGAGGAGTTGTCGCCACCGCTAACTCGTGTTTTACCTTTGTCGTCGTCGTGATGATGTCACGTTTGCCGATGATAAAGAGCGGCTTATTTGGGGAGTTGAGGCACGCAAAACAGGGCGATCCTTGTGTGCGCTTGACTCAGTGGCAGCATGACAAGTCATTGTTACGTAATTTGGTTTTGTTCCTCTTTAACGCGCTTACTGGCACACACGCAGAAAAACATGATGATGTCTCATTTTTCCGCTTATATTTAGAGACGGATGCGCTGATGTGTGCAGATTCTGTCGGTGTAAATATACCACGGTGATTGTCTATTTTAGGGGAACCGCCAACGCTTTGGCACCAGGTTTTTTTTTTTTTTTTTTTTTTAACTCTTTCAGTGCCATGGACAAGAAATTGCGTCATGCAAAATACTTGCAATAAATGGCTTGCAATAAATGACAAAATGCTCATCAAGATAATGATCGAATATTCAAATATTTCATTTATTTGCAGCCCTAATATGATGATATTTGTGTCAGTTTACCATTGCAAGAATCTCAAAGTTGAAACTAGCCCAATTCAAAAATAAGTAAATAAATAAAAGATTCCCATATGTAGATTTTAGGGCACAATTAATCGCGTTTTAATCGCGATACTGGCTGCACGATTAATTAAGCTGATCCACGGCGATATTTACATTTGATTTACATTTATTTACATTTTGATTAGAAGTCAAATCAAGCACCACCACCAGAGGGCAATGTTTCCCCCTAATTTTCTCACCCTAACATATTATTTACCAGTGTGAAATAGCCTTGAATTTCTCACCTGATTCCTAATATATACTGTACAGTGTTAGCTGTCAATTGAGGTCCATTTTGAAAAATCCAATTGGCAAAAAATTGGAATAAATTCGGTTTGAAATGACCGAAAATGGCATTTCGACTGCTACTTTATTAAAATTTGCTTAAAAGCAAATAATGTGCTTGGTTCTAAGTCAGCTTCATTTTTTTCACTGGTTTGCACTCAGCAAGCAAGTTAGCCATGTTTCCCTGCAATAACTGCGATTTCAATATTGACCAAATAATCGTGATTATTATTTTAGCCATAATCATGCAGCTCTGGTAGACATGCACTTTTTTTCGCCATAATTTTCTGAATATGATATTGCAAACCCCCGCACGATGGCTCACACCGTTTTGAGATCTCGTATTTGTTTACTACCACCGGCAAGGAAATTTTTTGTTTTTGTGTCTTTTGTTTCTGTGTTAGTAGAAAATATTACGCAAGCGCTACTTCCAAGAAGTGTTGTGGTTTGTGGTTGAATAAGCAATGACTCGGGGTGACAAAATCCAGTCACAAGCAAGTTGTGCACTGTTAGAATCAAATCAAGATGGTTTGGCCTTGCAATTGGGGACATCTTATCATTGATCCCTTAGTGCTTGGAAACTAGCCATTTGTTGTCTTTCGATTATTTGACACATATTGGACAATTGAGGTTTTTTTCCGGTCTAAACACACACAAAGCATAAAGCTTGGATTCCATTTTAGTAAACGTAAATGACTCAACAGACACAGTTGCCGTTCCTACAGATCACTTTTCAACAAAGCAAGCTTACTCAAATGTGCTGTTATTGCTAGAAAAAAAGTTGCTTTTATGATTTTGTCTTGACTTTGTTTCATAATCCTAATAAGTAGAAATTTGTTGAAAATCTCACTAATGTTTCTAGAGTAAACCAGTTGTGGAGAGTTTAACTGGCATTATAGTGTACCTGTTGCTAGCGATTCAACATTAGCGGCTAGCATGACTAGATCCTACCGGTGTTAGCAGATTGCAGCATTTAAAGTAACTCCACAAAGACTGGAGAGAACCGTTAGTTACTTTTTAAAGACATTTTAATGGGCGTAAATTATTCAAATGGCACAGATGCCGTTCCTACTGATCACTTCAAAACAAAGCAACCTTACTGAAATGTGGTTTTAGCCACTTGATTTTGTTTCATAAACCTAATATATAGATATAGATATGTAGACGTTTGTTGAAAATCTCACTAATGTTTTAATGTAAAAAAAAAAAAAAATCTAAGAATGAAAAATCTATTTCAATGACATTGTATTGTACAGCTTCTGTGGCCAGCAATTCGCGGCAGATTCGACGTTAGTAGCTAGCACTAGAGCCTACCAGTATTAGCTGCTAGCAGCACTTAGCTATCACATATAGACTGGTAAGAAACGTAGTATTACTTTTCAGACATTTTAATAGACTCAACAGACATCGTTTCCATTCCTACTGATCACTTTTAACAAAGCAAGCTTATGCAAATATGCTATCATAGCCCCCAAAAAATGCTTTTATGATTTTGACTTTACTTATTATTATTATTATTATTTACTTACTCCATAAACCAAAGTAGAAGGATTTTAGAGTAAATCACTGCTACTATGCAGAGCTTAAATGTATTTTTTAACTTGCATTTACAGCAATATCAAAAAATGCTAAACTAATTCCACTGCTATTACATTGTATAGCGCCTGTTGCTAGCGATTAGCGGCAATCTCGTTGGGGTAAACGTGGTGTGCAAATGGACATTGGCTTTGCTTTCAGTGAGGATGAGGCGCATTTGGCCTGAAGAGTAACGGATATTATCTGTACTACGTGTTGTCCTCTTCGTGCGCGCTCTTGTTATCAGATTGTGATTGGCTGAGAGGCGGTTTGAGTGTTTCCATGCCCCGGGAAAGCCCCTCCCGCCCAGCCTCACTTACTCATCTCATGAATGGAGCGTCTTCTCGTCACTGTCTTTGTTCCGTGCCCCTCGCTCGTCTGAACACTTGACCAGGGATTTTTTTTTTTTTTTTTTTAAATACAGAACAGCTACTTCCTGAGTTTAAATTGAATCTGCTGCGGGACTGCATGTAGCAAATTAGTATTTTGTAGTTCAACGTCTACCGGAACAGTGGTTCTCATTGTTTTTTCATCGAGTTTAGAAAAAAACATGAATACAGAGGATAATAACACAAAATTCCATTTTTCATTTTTAAATAATCAACATTTTTTGTAGTGACATCAAACTATACAGTGCAGAAGACTATTTGAGTCGAGAAACATATTAGTGAGATATTTGTTTTAGAAACAGTGGTCAAAACCATAGTAGCCATTTTTGCTTGCTAAAATAGCATATTTGAGAAAACTTGCTTTGTTTAAAAGTGATCAGTAGGAACAGCAACTTCCAGGGGTTAAAAATTGCTTTGTTAAAAAGTGATCAGTAGGAACGGGAACTTCCAGTTGCTCCATTTACATCTCTTTGAAAAATCATCGGAATTTGATTTGGCAGCCTCATCCAGGGGTTAAAAATTGCTTTGTTAAAAAGTGATCAGTAGGTACAGGAACTTCCAGTTGCGCCATTTACATCTCTTTGAAAAATCATCTGAATTTAATTTGGCAGCCTCATCCAGGGGTTAAAAATTGCTTTGTTAAAAAGTGATCATTAGGAACGGGATCTTCCAGTTGCGCCATTTACATCTCTTTGAAAAATCATCTGAATTTGATTCGGCAGCCTCATCCAGGGTTAAAAATTGCTTTGTTAAAAAGTGATCAGTAGGAACGGGAACTTCCAGTTGCTCCATTTACATCTCTTTGAAAAATCATCTGAATTTGATTTGGCGGCCAGGGGTTAAAAAAAAGCCGTCATTTATCAGTTCCGACCGTACCGTTCTTGTGTAAAACACGAAGGTTTTCCCATTGAGGAGTTCTGGGCTGTTACGCAAGAATGTTGGACATTCGTCCCTGCGGAGTTTGCGTCTGCACCTGTTAAAATGTAGTCAAAATGTGACTCACCCGATTACTTATGAACCTTAAAAAAAATAGCGGCGTAAGAGCGTTACCCGACACTTCCTGCGTTCATGGAATCACGTCTGGCGTGTGCTCGGCTTCTCTGCGCCGCTGACGTTTTTCCTTGCTAATCTGTAGATGTGGGAGGAAGCCGCAAGTCTTAACACTGAAGTTCCAAGCAAGTCTCAATTTACAGGAAAATAAGATGAGTTACCGCTAAGGTTGAGGAAAAGATAAGTCGTGTAATATTTCTCAACAAATATTTGCAATCTTGCCATACTTTATTCGTATTTATTTAATATGCACCAATCTGAGCTGCGCTTACAAATTTTATTGTATACCCGTTATTCAATAAAAGGCATTTGGTTTTATTTTATTTTAAATTAAATCAACTTATTTCAAACTTCCAAAAATATGAAAAAAAAAACAAGATAATTTTATTCAAATCTTCTATAATTAAAATGCTAAATGATTAAAACTGGTGTGATTTATTGCCCAACCCTAGCTAGAAATATTTCATATTCTGCCGAATAGTTAGCGTTTTCAGAAGTATATTTACATGAAACAAAGGTTTCCTCTACAAATATTAAGATTGGAGTCAATGTCTTACCTACTTGGTGCTTAGTCAACATGCTATGCTAGACGTTATCTAAAAGCTTAGCTAAAATTATTTTCACTGTCTGCCAAAGAAAAAAAAAACAATTGGAGCAGCTAAATATTTTTCACATCTAAAATGAGGATAAAACTGTATAGAAAAAATATTTAAAGGACTTATTATATATTATTAGATTATATTTCGCCCGGTTTGGTCGACATTTGCCCGAGCCTTTCCTTCAGTAAAGAAATTTTTGTCCTATATGAACACATTTGACCTTCAGTCCTCCTCGAGTCTGTGATGTCACGGCTTCAATCTCCTTTATTGAGTTATGTCAGTGACATGTCTCGTAGTAGTAGCCCCGCCCCCCCAATAACCACACATGCAATTAGCAGCGTGTGCAACCTCTGCTGCGACCGTGTGCGGTCGTCCATGATAGCTTTGCATGGCGTCAGCAGGTGCAAGACATCCTTCATGTGTCAATGGTTGAGTGTGTGTGTGTGTGTGTGTGTGTGTGTGTGTGTGTGTGTGTGTGTGGGGGGGGGGGGGGGGGGGGGGGGGTTGTTCACCTCAGTGTCTCTCCCACAATTGGCCGCCACTGAGGTTAATTTGTGACACTGACAGTAACCATTTTCTTCTTTTTTTTTGCAAAACCATTCAGGAAATTGGAAATACTTTGTGTAAAAGTGTGCGATATCTTGCTCACGTGAAAATTTCGGATTGATTAATTAAGCGATTACCAAGTCAGCTTTGTGCGTGTGCGCGAATGCGCGTGGCTTTATCTCTCGTAGATTGCGTGATTGCAATTTGCACGCCATTGAGAAGATTCAAAGCCTCCCATGTGCTTTCATTCACGTCGCTTAAACTGCCGTTTTTGTTTTCTTTTGCGTCTTCCTCTTCCTCTTCTGTTGTTCATTTCAAATGGGATTATTTCTCATCTTCCTCCAGTTCTGGCCCGACTGGGAGGAAATGAGCGGCGCTCCGACAAAGACGCGGGTTGTCCTGGGCCAAGCAGCTGGCTTCTAATTTTGGCCTCCCGAGATCCAGCAACGGCGCTCCATTAGATTACGTCCAATCAGACGGCGGCTGATGTATGATGGCGCCTCATTGGGAAAAAAGTTAGCTGTGTGTCTTTCCCGCTTTTATAATTTTTTTTTTAGAAAAACAATTATATATATGATGACTGTTGCCTGACATGAATACATTAAACATGTCATTCATTCATTTGAAGACATATGTTGGATACGATTTGGAAAAATTCAAAGCTAGTACTGTATTTTCCGTACTATAAGGCGCACCGGATTATTAGACGCGCCTTCAATGAACGGCCTTTTATTTTTAAACGGTTTTCATATTTAGGGCACACCGCATTATAAGGCGCAAAGAATAGAAGCCACAGTAGTGGATGGGGTTGCTTTCTGCATCCACTAGATGGAGCTGTGCTAAAGGGATCGTCAACAAAACAGAAAAGTCGGTCAAACTTTTCAATCAAAAATGAATAAAGATGATTTGTGAAAGAATATAATTATCAATTAAATATTAAACATGAAACATTTTTCATCATTGCAACCAAAAATCTTCAGATATATTATTTTGTTTATTTAAAAACTAAAATAAAAAAAAAAGCTAAGGCAGCAACATTTACAGGACTTCTGCGAAGGTGTTTTGATTATCTTCTCCTTGTTGTGCTTTGTGGAAAAAAAGAGTGAGATCGCTTTCACGGCGCTCGCCGAATCAGGCGGGGGCACTCATGAGGGTGGCTGGGAAGGGGGAGGGGCTATCCAGTCTGCGTACGAGTAGTCAATCAATATATCTGCCCATTCCGCTGGCGGCATGGCATGAAAGCTTTTTGCAAAAGCTCTTTGCCGACGGGAATGGAATCACTCACAACAATGGCGTAATTGAAGATCACTGCGTTTTTTTTTTTTTTTTTGGGGGGGTGGGGGGGCTTTCCTGCATGTATGATGTCGGCCACATTCCACTTTAGAGGTTTTTACCCCCTTTTTGAAATTCACCAGTTTTCAGTTTTACCTGAATTGTATTGTATTGAATACTCGGACAAATCTGGCCCCCGGGCCTTGAGTTTGACACCTGCGACCTAGGCGGTGATTCAAAACAATTCCCAAATAAATATTGGAATAGTTTTATTTCACCCTTGTGCACACACTTTGCAAACTATATACATTGCATTTTTTCGTAAATGCTTTTAAAGTTGTAATAATTAGTTGTTTTTCCCTTCACCCACTCAAATTGTTCAGTGGCGTCATTAGCGGGTCTCTACCGCCACCTACTGTCCTGAGGTGAAAAGAAGTCAACAAAGAATTTTCTGTTTGCCGACATAGTTTGACCGCCGCTCAACAGACTAGTGCAAAAATCACAGGAAAATCATGATAATAAATCCTATTCAAATCAAAAACTGTAATTATAGTGGGTTTCATATAGTCCAAAATTTGGACAATGATTATTTTTGTACACATAATCTCGCACGTCCAGCTGCAATCGCATAGAAATGTCAGACGCGTTGCATTTTGAAATTTTACGCGTTTTAATCATCTGCTGGAAATTTCCGCTCCATAGTGTTTTTTTTTTCCCATTCATTTTTTTTATATCATCATCAAAAAGTCAAAGGAATTTCCATAATTTGTACCATAACGACACAAGGGTTAAAAAAAAAAAAAGTGTGTCCAGATTACGTTCTTATCCGGAATAAAAACCTGATAAACTCTCCCTGATTCTGTATCAGAAAAATTACATGAAATAAAATCAGGCCTCGAGTGTCTTTAGCTACTCGGAGATGAGGTTTAGTTTTTTTGTTTTTTTTTTCCCCCTCGGCTCGGGTTGCATGCGGCACCTCGGATCGATGGATCGACTCGGCTCCTCCTCTTCCTCGGCCGGCTCGGCCTCCCGCCCGTATCTATTTGCGGCCCGGCGTTCTCCGATGTAGGCCCTCTCGCTTGTCACAAGGCAGCGAGGTTGTTGTCTACGCCGGATCGAAGCCGACCTCGGATCATATGCCCCCCGAAATGAAAGAAAAAAAAAAAAAAAAAAGAGGACGATGCTGCGTGGCGCATCCCTCGGGGCCCATCCCTCTTAGCTATTGATTAGAGCGCGGACAGATGCACGCCAAGGTCATGCAAAGCTTCAAAAGCGGAGCCTGCAATGGGATATAACACGTTCATCAGTCACATGACGTGACGTGACACGTGAAAAGTTGCGTGTTAGTTGGGTCTTTATCAGCTGGTTACCTTTTCGCCCCAAAACATCAATAGAAATGTACGTAGCTATTTACTTAAAGGGATAGTGTGTAAGATTTAGATCATTTTTCAGTACGGCCAGCAGGAGGTGCTGCAGGTGCTGCATTTACCATCGGCAGTAGCTATAACAAACATGGCCGTCTCCGGAGACGTGCCGCCTCCCATGTAATATCATTTCATGAGAACGAGACCTACGATTATCTTTAAAACATACATCATTTGCAAGTTTTTGAAATTCACAATCATTTAATGTATTCCTTTTTAATGAAAAACGGTCTAAACGGTCTAAACACACTGTCCCTTTAAGGGCTGCAGCGAGTCAATATTTTGGTATTCAGACATTGTTCAGTAAAAAAAGATAATGTTTAATGAAAAAAAAAGTTATATATATATATATATATATATATATATATATATATATATATATATTATACACACACACACACATATATACTGTATATATATATATATATATATATATATATATATATATATGTATATATGTGGAACTTTCTGCTGGTACTGAGTTTTGTCGGAAACACAGGTTTCGTTCCGGCAACTTTCTTATTAATAACGTGTTGTGGTTCTCCGCGCAGACGTCCGCCTGCAACAAATGCCGCGTTCCGTCGGAGCAGACGCGTCGGGCTCGGCCGCGCCCCTGAGCGCCGTCGGCGGCAAGTCGTCGGCGCCCGTCCACTCCAGCCAGCCGGTGCTGTTCACCTTCGACGTGCCCGTGCGCCACTCGCACCACAGCGTCCTGTCCAACAGCGCGCCGCAGGACTACCTCCTCCTGCACCAGTGCATGAGCAGGAAGACGGAGAGCGCGCGGTAAGGGTCACGCTTCCTGTTTGTCGGGTCAGCGTACAGGCCAGCCTGGCTTCCTCCGTTGTCGGAGACACCCGAGGAAAACCGGACCGCCCGTTTGCATGTTTACGCCGCGTTTTCATCAATTCGGGCAAATAAAGATGATCTGGACCAGTCAGGACACCTCTCAAGTTTTAGCACTAGCATCATTGCTAACATTTTTCCTTTGAAATTTATTCCTCGACCTGACGTTTCATGTTTTGTATAATTAACTGTTCCTTAAATTAATATCCACTGTTATTTTTTCAAAATCTCTCACATTGTATTAGCACTAGCATAAGTGCTCGTTTCAGGATTATTCATAGACCTAAAATGTAACATTTTATAAAATGATTGCGCAAGGTATCAACCAAATCATTGATTGATTTTCATGTTTGTTTTATAAATGGTGGACCTAACTAGGCACCTCTCACATTGTATTAGCACTAGCATTTGTGCTAACATTGCTCGTTTCAGGGTTATTTATAACCGGAACGTTTTATAAAAGGATTGTTTATTTTGATACCTGTTTCATAAATGATCGTATAACGGGATTTATTCAATATTCCCGCAGGGTAGACTGCATTAGAAACCTCTCACATTGTATTAGCACTAGCATATGTGCTAACATTGCTCATTGCAGGGTTATTTATTGATCTAAAATGTAACGTTTTATAAAATGATTGTTTATTTTGATATTTGTTTCATAAACGCTCGTATAACTATACTTATTCAATATTTTCGTAGTGGGAGACCAGCCTAGAAACCTCTCACTGCGTTAGCACTAGCAACAATGCTAATATAGCAGCGCTAAAGCTTTTGAAAGACGATAGCTTTATGTTTTATCAAACAAACTATAAGTATAAACAACGTTTTTATAAAGCCACAAAAACACAACATCTCATGTTGTGTTAGCAATAGCATCAGTGCTCATGTCCCTCGTTAATGTAAAGAGATGACGTTTAATGTTTATAGAATGATTAATCAGTTTACTCAAAGTCGTATTTGATGCTTAAATGTAAATGTTTCCACTTTCCACCAGCTTAGATGAATCTCACTTTGTGTTAGCATTAGCATGCTAACATTGCTAACTATAGTTGTTCCTTCGTCTTTTTTTTTTTGCCCCATTTTCATCATCAACGCGCATCTCAGCTTTTAGGGCTCGAAAGTGCAGCCGCTGAGCCGCAAATGATCAATGAGGTCTGGGCTGCAATCCATCACTTTGTGCACCCCCACCTCACTGCCGCCAAAGACACAACGGCCATCGCCTCCCCGCCACGCCACACGCGCATAAATCTGCTGAGTCAGGGCCAATATAAATGCCCGCCGTCCATTTCATCAGCTTCGCACACAAAAGAAAGCGACTCTCTTGTGAGTCATTTGTTCCCATCACTCCCCAGTATGATTTCATCCGTATCAAAGACCCCCCCTCATTACCTGACTTTTATCCAAAGCGTTAAATCGATGTTAATCGCCTTCCAATGACAAACGAGTAGAGTAAAAAAATCGTTAGGTAGCAATTGAAGGTGACCCCATCAAACCGAGGTCTCTTCAAGATCAAACAAAGGCGCGTGTCTTTTTTTTTTCAAGCATCTCAATTAGATGCTTGTAAAACACATGAATAATACATTACAGTTGTGATGTTGTAATTTCATGGCAGTCCTGTGGCTCCCTCTTCGGGCCGCTGGCGTAACTACAAGATGTTGAATCTTGAATCAAATTTGCAAGGGGTTTCTGGAAACCTTTAAATGGACGTTTGTTGGGAAATTTAAGAGCGTTTTTTTTTTCAGAACACCAAAGAGGTTTTGGTCTTTTAATTACTAATGTATACACAAGAAGTGTGTGAAGACCAAAGAGCTTTTTTTCAAGTCACTAAGTAGTAAGAACATCACAGAAAGATTTTAGTCTTGCAAACACACAGCTCACTTTAGTGTGTTTTTGGGAACATCAAAGACGTTTTTCATGCGTTTTAAGATGTTTTAATTTTCAATTAATTCAATTGTCCTAGAATATCAAAGAACATAAATATGTTTGTGTACGTGCCAAAGGCATTTTTTTTCTCTTCTACGATGTTTACGAACAAACATCAAAGACGTTTTGGTCTTTAACTCACTGGTCATCTTTTAGAACCAAACCCGTTTTTTGTAAGCATCGAAATACTTTTCCATCTTCAATATGCCTGACTTTTAGAACATCAAAGATGTTTTGGTCCTTTGATCACAAACATGTTCATGAGAAAGATGATGTAGAGTCTGCCAAACATATATATGTAAACATCAAAGAGGTTTCTTTCTTCAAGTCACAGAAAGAACATCGCATTTTGAGTGTTTGTTGTGTGTAATGTATGTGTACAAACACACGACTCACTTTAGCAGTTTCTTGAGAACATCAAAGATGTTTTGGTCTTTTAATCACGAACATGTTCATCAGAATATTATGGACATCAAATATAATGTCAAGTCTTCAAGGTGCCTAACATACACGTCTTTGTTGTGTCTAACCTGTGGACAAACACATAACTCTTCAGCAGACGTGTTTTTGAGAAAATCAAAGATGCTTCCTTTTGTTTTTGTTTTTTTAGAACACTGAAAATTTGGGGGGGGTTTAATTCATTGTTAGAGAATATCAAAGAACATAAATGTTTGTGTACCTGCCAATGACATTTTGTGAAATATCAAAGGCGTTATGGTCCTTAGCTCGCTAGTGACCTTGCGTTTTAGTGTAAGCTTCAAATACTTTTCCGTCCTCAAGTCAACCATACACCTTTATTTGATCATCAAAGATGTTTTAACGCACGTGCGTAAACATCAAAGACACCGGTCCTCAAGTCGCTACGCGTTAAGAACTTCACAGAACGATTTCGAGTCTTCATCGCGTGCGACTCATGCGCACAAACTCAACTTATTTCAGCATACGTGTTTTTGAGCACATCAAAGACGTTTCGGCCTTTGACTCTTTAGCGCTATTGAGGATGTTTCTGTTTTCGGCAGGAGTGCCAGCTTCTCGCAGTCGTCCAGAAGCAACGTGTTCCCGGGCGGCGACTCGGCCGTCCAGAAGCTGTCTCACGGCTTCTCGCACTGCCTGAACGGGACGGGCGCCCACCTGCACGGCTTCTACAGCCTCCCCAAGCCCGGCAAGCAGCAGCAGCCGGCGCCGGCGCCCGACGACTCCCCTCAGGAGGCCTGCTACGTCCTACCCCGGGGCTACGGGGCCCAGGGCGCCCCGCCCGAGCCCGACCTGGACAACGAGGAAGTGTATTCCTTCCAGACGCCGTGCAACGCCCTGGCCGCCGACAACTACGACCTCCCCACGCCGCCCGGCTCCTTCTACCAAATCCCGCGGACGTTTGATAAGAACCACAACGCGCTGACGCCATCCGGCTCCGAGTCGTCCTGCGCGCCCCCGCCCAGGCCGCCCAAGCCCGCCTCGGACGGCCAATGGGGGAGCCCGCACTCGCTCGGGAGCCAGAACGGCGACGCTTCGGCCGCCGTGTCGGTCATACCGAGAAGGAACACGCTGCCCGCCGTGGAGAACATCAGACTGCACCGAGGTACGTGGTAAAGATGCGGATTCGCCGATACCGGGTCCCGATACCGCTAGTACTTTTCATACACTAAAAACAATGACAAATCATTTCAAAGAAACACCTGCAAATAAGGTGATAAGCTTCTCAATTTGGGTGTCTGATTAATACGTCGTTATCGTTTATAGATATCATAAGGATTTAGCTAGTTTAAAGTTGAAATTATTCTATCGTTCCCAGGCTCGTCTTTTGAAACGAGTAGCCATCAGCGTCCCATCCATTTCAACAACTCGGGCCAGTCCGTGGAGTCGGTCAACGACGGCTTTAGCTCCTACCTGGTAAGTCGGCTTTTATTTTTCTCAAAAAACACTAATAAACATCCAAAATATTATATGTAAATGTTCTCCGTGGAAAACCATTTTTCCGCACCGCAGAAGAAATCATAAGATGGACGCAAGGTCCAATTAAAACTCCTCAGAGCTCGTCAGTTTGGCGCTAATATTTTTCATTCCTTGCAGAGGATAAATAATACATGACTGAGTCTTATTGTACTATCATATTTTGCAAAGAGAAAAGAGAAAACCTTTTGCCCCCGCTCTGATTATGATCTTAAAAGTCGCAACCTAGATAATCTTGACATTAACAAAAGAAATAAGCCATTAAAATCCACTTTCAACAACGGATACTTTTTTACAGCGTTAATACAGGTTAGTCCAAATATGAAATAAATAAAAAAAAAATGCCAATCCTTACTTTATGGCAATGACACTTCACACGGCAAAAACAAAGCCAAAGCGGTTAGGAGCTATTTAGCTTTAGCATCAAGCTAGGCTAAGCTAGCTAAAAATCCAAATTCGAGGCGCTAATCGCAGCAACCCGTGCCGCCCCGCCCCCAGAGAACCAGAACCTCCCTGACCCGCTCGGACAGCGGCAACTCGGACGACAACTACGTTCCCATGAATCCCGGCTCGTCGCCGCTGAGCGCCGCCCGGGCGGACAGTCCCAAGAACGCGTACATCCCCATGAGCCCCGGCCCGCACCACTTTGACTTCCCGGGCTTCTCGGCCACGCTGCCCGCCCGCAAGGGCGGCGGCGCCTCGCCGTGCCACCGGCCGGGACGCCTCAGCGACGTCACGCCGCCGCCCATCAATCGCAACCTCAAGCCGAACAGGAAGTGTGAGTGGCCTCGCGCTTCCGTCCCGCAAAGTTGTTCGGTAAACCCGTTTCGTGTTTTCCCAGAGGCCCTTTTGAAAGGTCCGAGGGCAGAAGCGGCTTCCAGCGCTTTTTTTTTTTTTGGGGGGGGGGGATTGTACTCTGAAATAGAAATTGTGCTGACAGTGCGTTTCTGTGTTCAACAGGCAAGCCATCACCTCTGGATCTCAAGAACAACGGCTTCATTGACGATCTGCCCTTTAAGAGCCCGGTCACCATGTCTTGGACGCGGCCCATGTGAGTCGCGCGCACGCGCACACGCGCACACACACACACACACGGGATCAAAATAAGCTATTGGAACTAGTTTTCTAATTCCAAGATTTTACTCGGCTAAATATCAGTTACAAGCTCTGTAGAAAATCAGATTAATCGTAATTAATTATGTTTTTTTTTTTTTTTTTTAGTTAAATAATTAACTCTGTTATGGATGAGTTTTAAAAAATGTAACCGATGGACAGCGCATATGTTAAGACACACAAACACACACACACACACACACATATAATATATATATATATATATATATATATATATATATATATATATATATATATATATATATATATATATATATATATATATATATATATATGTATATATATATGTAGTTTATATAGTAGTATTTTACACTAAAAATACTCTTTAGTGTAGTAATAATAACAATATAGGAAACATAGTAGTATATTTAGTGTAATGAGAATATTATAATATATACACACATACACACATACACACACATTTATATATGTAGTTTATATAGTTTTTATAGTAGTATTTTATACTAAATATACTCTTTAGTAATAATAACAGTATAGGAAATATAGTAGTGTGTGTGTGTATATATATATATATATATATATATATATATATATATATCTGTAGTTTATATAGTAGTATTTTACACTAAAAATACTTAGTGTAGTAATAATAGCAGTATAGGAAATATAGTAGTATATTTAGTGTAATGAGAATATTATAATATATACACACACACACACACATTTATATATGTAGTTTTTATAGTAGTATTTTATACTAAATATACTCTTTAGTAATAATAACAGTATAGGAAATATAGTAGTATATTTAGTATAACATATACACACACACACATACACACACACGCACAAAGACTCACAACTGTTGAACAAGACTGAAGTCAAACTATAATTTTTCCCTTTTCGTCTTATCGAAATTGTGAAAACTTCCTTCACAGGCCCGCCATGAACTCCATGTCCTCGCAGCGCTGTCGGCCCATCTCCACGCAAAGTATCACCAGCACCGACTCGGCAGACAGCGAGGAGAACTACGTGGCCATGGTGAATTTCTCAGAGTCTGGTCTCGGAACCCGCTTCCGGACAATTGGGACTTAATGTCGGACGAGTATATGCCCCGCCCCTTGACGCTTGTCCCGCCCCTAACAGCAGAACCCGGCGTCTACCTCGCCGGCCGTGAGCGGCACCAGCAGCCCGGCCCTTCGCAAGACCGGCAATGTGGACTACCTGGCGCTGGACTTTCAGCCCGCCTCGCCCTGCGCACACAGAAAGGTCCGTGATTTTGACCTTTGTTTTTTTTTGTCATTGCGGAGGAAGTCGACTTACCTGACTTGGTCGACTTTTCTCCTCAGCTCGATTCCAAACTTTTGACCTGTAACGTACTAGTATGTGAATATTAATGATATTCCATCTCACGAACGGCTTGTGAAGGTTGCGTTTTTTTGTCCCGGCAGCCGTCGACGTCATCGGTGACGTCGGACGAGAAGGTGGACTACGTGCTAGTGGACAAAGAAAAGACGCAGGCGCTGCAAAGCACCATGCAGGAATGGACCGACGTGCGCCAGTCTACTGAGCCCGCCAAGGGGGTCAAGTCTTGACACTGAGTACGGTAGTGGGTCGGAGTGGATCTGGGACTGTTTGGACCACAAAGAAGCCATAATCTCCACTGTCTATGCCGTGAGTCATAGCTTTTTTTTTGGGACCTTCTATGGACCAAATATCAGCTCCATGCATTTTTTTTTTTTTTAAATCAATAGAGAACCACGTGATAATATTTGGTTGTTGCCAGTAGCCATTTTGCTACACATCATTCCGCATTTCCAACCTGCCACCATACATCCTGTGAAAATATCAAAATCATTTTTTTATCCTTAATCCTGAGACCAAATGTCCACTACAGTGGACACAAATAACTAGCTTGGGTCTCAGGATGATATACAAAATGATTATTTAATATGTACATTCAGGACATGAACACAAAAACTCTTCCTAAAATTAGCCTGTTTTGAGGGGGCGGTTCTCAACATTTGCTCAAGTCCCAAATGTTTAACGCGAGCACGGTCCTCTTGCCCGCGTAGCATTTTTTTGCTCTTATTAGCATCGAGCAACTCGAGCCATCCCAATAAGCAAGTTTACACAGTATTTGCACCCGCTTTGTGAAATTGGTCTGTTTTGAGGGGGCGGGGTGAGCAGTGAAAAGGCCCGCCCCCTCTAATGGCAGCAAGCGCTTTCCGCGTGATGTCACTATCATGTCAGCGAGGAGCCTGAAAGTGGCGGAGTTTGACACAGCCTAGCTGTCGAGTCATGGGTGGGTGGGGAAAGTTGTTTTGGGGGCGGGGTTACGTAAAATATAATTGCGATGTAATAACAGGGGAAAATTCCGACAAAATTGACAAGTGGAGAGACGCAACCATTTATATACCCACAGTAAAATCTAGTTTATGTCCTCCTGAGAGACAGCCTATTTATTTGTGTCCACTATGGTGGGCAGGGGGCATTCTAGGGTCAAAGATCTAGGAGGAAGAAAAATGTAACAATTTTTCAGTTTTTACCGTATTTTCCGCACTACATGGCGCACCTTCAATAAATGACCTATTTTTAAACTTTTCATAGGTATGGTGCACCACATTATAAGGCGCATAGAATAGAAGCTACAATAGTTGCTGGAGTTGCGTCACGCATCCACTAGATGGAGCTGCGTTAAAGGGAACGTCAACAAAACAATCAGAAAGAATTTACAAGGCGATTAAGTCCAAAAATGAAAATGTAAATAGCGCACCAGATTATAAGGTGCACGGTCAGCTTTTAAGAAAAAAAAAGGCTTTTAGGTGCGCCCTATAGAGCGAAAAATACGGTAGTTTTATCTTCACGTTTATGTAAGTGAAGCATAACAATTTTTGGCCGTTTAGCTTGTCTGCAGCACCTTGACTTTAAGATTTTCCAGCTAGCTTTTCACATTTCTATTCAAACAGAAAAAAATGGTGCCGTTTGACCACCGGAGATCTTTCCTAGCTAGCTAGCTCACACTTAACGTAATGAAGAGCGAGCTAAAATTAATTTCAGCAAGTTTAAGGGGTTGTAATGATAATCGAGTGTTGTTAAGGTCCCAAGCAAAGAAATTTTTCACACAAGACACGTTTAAGCTAGGTATTTACTAAGTATGCTAAATTCCTGTAAGCTAACAAGCTACATTTTTAGGCGCTAACACTTTACGCTGAACTGTAAAATATGCTAAAGGTATGTTAG
Organism: Hippichthys cyanospilos; assembly: GCF_059441005.1. Lineage (NCBI taxonomy): Eukaryota > Metazoa > Chordata > Actinopteri > Syngnathiformes > Syngnathidae > Hippichthys > Hippichthys cyanospilos. The sequence goes on from NC_142379.1 coordinate 2,652,009, forward strand.
TACACCTAGCTTGTTTAAAAATGACATAAATTAAAAAACATCAAAGTCTAAACTTTAGGGAATGCTGGGATTCAATTCATGGCGCTTAAAAAGCAAAAAAAATCTCAAAAAATGAGCTAGGAGCGGCCATGGTTTTTAGACAATATCAATTTCTTTGGACCGGTTGGTGGCATTTCACTTTGCTGTCTTGCTGAGACAAAATGGACACAACGGTGGACACAAGTGACCAGGCTGGATCTCAGGAGTTTCATTTCATTCTCCACAGAAGACTTTGCAAAGAAAAGCCGCCATCTTGGAAACAAAAATGGAGCTCAGTCTTGTGTGACTATTTAATAGACTTCAAAGTTTGGGACCAACCCGAAATAGTCCAAAAATGTTCCGCTGTTATGGATTTTTGTGTGTCTCCAAGCCAAAGCTACAGGCGGAGACCGGCAAAAGCGTCCTGGATGCCTCACGTGCACTGACCTTACCAAGATGGCCGCTCCTTCGCCATACAAGCCATTGTAGCCGATCAAGTGCACTAATGGGAGAAAATGGCCGCCTCTTAAAGTCGTAGCGCCCATTTCTTTGAATTGCCTTATTTACTTACTTGTATATAAATTGATTTGCCTTTGATTGATCTTTTTGCTGCGTTCAGGGACAAGTCCAAGTGTTTGATTCTCACAGGGGCCTCCTCATGATTTTTCTCACATTTTTAAGAACTTTTATATGTATATATTTTTTTTACATGTTTTTTTTTTGTTTGTTTGTTTTTTACTCCCAAGCAAGCATATTCTGCAAAGTAGTATTAAGTCCTCTCTCAGAAAGAGGCAAAAAAATAAATAAATAATGACGAAATGAGGTTAAAGTTGAAATTTTATCAAAATGGTTATATGTTTTAAAGAAAAATGTGTTTTATGTTTTCTATATTCAAGTCATATTTTTTTGTCTGACGGAATAGATTTTATTTTATTCTTTCACTCCTGGGAAAAGTATGATTTTATTTGTTAAAAAAAATACTACTTTGTTTTTTTTTTATTATTATTGTTATTATTACTATATTTTTAATATTACATATCTCTAGCGTTGGACAGAATTATCCTCTCTTCACAACCAGGACTTTTTTTTTTTTAACCTCCAAACAACTTTGTTCAATCATTAGATTTGCATAAAATCATAGAAAATAAAATAATAAAATTCACCAAATTGCTTATGAGGCAATATATGATTTTTTTCATTTAAAAGTTTTCCAACTTTATTTTCCTAATTTATGACTTATTTTTTAAAGTATATTGACTATTATTTTTAAAATTACATTTACATCACGCTTAAGTATTTGACCTTTTTACTTGAAAAATATTTTGACCATTGTTCCTCAAATGCAAAACTCATTTTCCGCCCAAATTTTACTTAAGTCTTTAAGACAAAATTTAGATCAATATTTTTCTTTAAAATGCATGACATTTTATCTGCAGAATAACCATTTTTTTCTCGGAAATATTTGACCTATTACAACTTAAATCCCAGAATCAAAACAAAAATGACTTTTTTTTGCTCTGTAAAAAATCCATTTTGATTTGTGTAAAATTACAACTTTAATCTCATATTTCCCCCCTCCTTCCCCACTAATACTCCGTAATCTTCCAATCAGGGAGGGAAGCAAAATGAAGATTTAGATTTCTTCCAGTGTGCATTTTTATTCCATTTGTTTGTTTTTCTTAAGCTGAAACGAAAAGCAGGCAGGCGGGAAATTCGCATGTGCAGAGCGAGCAAATTTAAAAACAAAAAGACAAAAAAAAAAAAACAACAGACTGAAGGAAAAAAAATGTCCGCCGCTCATGATGATGTAATTTAGAGTCCAGCAGACGAGCCGTGCGTGTGTGTGTCGTGTTAGACTGTGTTTGTGCTAGCGTGATGGCGAGGAAGACCGCGTACTGTACTTGTAGATGTTTGTTTGTTTGTTTGTTTTTAACCACTGGTATTGCTACTACTGTAAAAGCGTTTGCAGCCCGCTCATATTTGTGTGCGTGTGTATGCGTGTGTTAATTTATTAATTTATTGTGTGCCCGCCCAGAGTCGAAGGGCGTGTCTCTCGTTCCGCAGTCGCCGGTCACATGATTAGGTACACCTGCACCATGGGGATTAAAAAAAAAACAAGAAAAATGGATTGAAAATGGAGCCGGTGTCCCTAATGAAGTGTCTAGCCAAGGACAAGGTGGAGCAAAACGAGAGGTGAAGCCAGTTTGGTGCCGCTCACAAAGAATTTGTTATTCCTGCAATATGGTCAACTGTGGATGTAGAATAAATGGACAAGACGAGACCAACCGTGTCCCCGAGACTTCTTTCCATGTTCGTGGACATGTCCCATACAGACAACACAATATTGTAAACACTGACGTGATGCATTCGAGGGTAAGCTAAAAATAGCGATAGAGTTATTGTACTGTAGACATTTTACATTTATTACATACGTGTATATACATCTTTATATATTTAACATTTTACGATGAGTAAATGTCATAAAATAAGGGTTCATTTAAATTTTCTATTGTAATATATACATATAAATGCGTTTGTCTATATTAGCCTCGGTAAAAGTGCACACTTTGTCATAAATACGTACACAGTACTCGCGCAAGGTTAGTAATATCCAAATGTGCAAGGAAACATAAAAGACGAAGACAAAACACACATGAAACGATTTGAACCTTGAGACAGATTCAAACTGCTGACCTCCACAAAATCGCCTCTTCCCACGTTCCCTCGCCCGTCCGCCAGATGGCGTCAGAGCGCTTCCGTCCGCTTCCAAGCGCTCGCCTACGTCACGTCCCGTTGGCACAATGAGAAGACTGTGTTGCCTCCCACGGCCGCTGTCAATGGACTGTTTGAGAAGGAGAGCGGAAAGAACGACAAGTCCGAGTGGATTCCGTCTACTTTTCGACGTCTTTTTCTCTCGGACGTTTCTTTCTTTTTTTTTTTTTCCTCGGACATGTCCTAGACGACTTAGTTGTGTCTTTTTGGACTTTTCAAACTTGGGCGCCACTCGTGAGCGATTCTGCCCGATTTTTGTCTTCCGCATGGGATCTTAGCGCTCCACTTTCCCAGCCAGCCAGGAAGCAGCCAGCCAGCCGGACCTCCTCCTCGTCCCCTCGCCCCGGATGGGAGAGGCGAGCCCGGCTCAGTCCGGCGTCGCCGCCGCCGCCGCCGCCGCCGCCGCCTTCGCCCCCATGCTGGCGCTCGGCATGGGCTCCTCCGCGGCCGCCCCGGGCGTCAGAGGCTCGGCGGTGCCGCAGCTGCACAGCGCCATCGTGGAGCGTCTCCGCGCCCGGATCGAGCTGTGCAGGCGGCACCACTCCACCTGCGAGGACCGCTACCGCCGCGGCCGGGCCGAGAGCTCGGACCGGGAGCACGAGAGCACGCTGCAGCTGCTCAACATCGCGCAGCAGGGGCCGGCCACGCGCAAGGGCAAGCAAGCCAGGGCCGCCGGACCCCCGCCGCAGCCGCCGGATTACGGCGGCGGCGCCAGGGGCCCCAACGGACAGCTGAGGGCCACCGAAGGGGACCACAAGATGTCCACGCGCATCGCGGTGAGTCCGGCATCCTGCGCTCAATTTCTAGTTAGTTTAACGACCGAGAGATGGCATTGTGAAGTGGAGTCATCCCCCACTCCATCGCGGGACCTACGTCGCAGACGATTTCCGCAATATAAGAATCCGCGATGTAGAAATACGCCACACGTTTGGTGCTTCCTAATGGTTTTCCATATGGCTTTGCGATGAATGGAATTCATCATTTTCAAAATCAAAGATTCGAAAATTCACTCCAATCATGCAATTGAGAAGGGGCAGAATGTCAACGGTGGGCGGTTCGCACTGACAAAATATCAGGATGGAAATATTTTTTAAAACAACCGACTAATCCTTGCACATACAGTATTTTGACTATTTTTTGCTCATTTTCTCACATATCTAACTATTTTAGTCAACATGGCGTGACCATTCACTTATACGCCATTTGAACTTTGACATGTCAGCACCTGGTTGAAATTTACAGCGCAAAAAATACCGTATCCATTTGTATTTTTAGGCCTGTTGTTAATTGTGTTGCTGAGGAACACGAAGGCACCCAAGCACGTTTAGTCTAAATCAGGTCAGGCAACATCACCATCATGTTGTGTGTGCCAGAAAAGTGCTGAGCGCAGCAAAAGTGGCGCGAGCAGGCAGGAAACGAGCCGCCGGCGTGCCTCTTGTGGAGCTTAATATGTTTTGAACAATATGTGGTGATGGAAGCTACGCCGCAATAACAACGCGGCCGCCTTGCCGCCGTTTTATTAGGGATTCTTGCAAGCCGGCACAAAAGTCTTTATCATATTACACGATGTGCATTTTTTACATTTTACATTGCAATCCGTGTATTTTTTTTTTTTTTTTGAGTGTTTGGCAAAAGGAGGGTCCAAAAAAAGGCTTGTTATTAAATTAGATAATTCATTAAAGTCCAAAGACGTATTTTTTTAAGTGCTGACATTCAATTGGGTTTTTTTAAATTTTATTTTATTCTGTTTAGCTAAAGGCGTTTCTAAAATAGCCTGATTTTAAATCGAGTAAAGACTAAAGTAATCAATAACTTGTCATATCAATTAAGTACTAAAGTAATTAATACTAATCTAAAATCAAAAGTAATCACTGAGTGTATTACTTCATTCCCTGAAGTAATCCATTACTTTTGTACTGTATTCTCTAAAGTCATTTATTCCTTCAGTGCATATGACCTAAGTAATCATTACTCACAGTAATGCATTACTTTATTACTTTATAAGATTACTTTACTTCATTACCTAGGGTAATCCGCTACCTTATTACCCAATTACAAAAGATACTTGATTGCTTAGTGCTTATTCCCTAAAGCAACTGATTACTTTAGTGCATATTAACTCAATTTTTAAAAGGTGTCCAAACTACGGCTTAGGGGCCATTTGTGGCCCTCCAACGACATTGTTTTGCGTTTATTTACCAAGTAATCAATATCTTTATATATTGAAATATGAGTATTTTAATTACTAAAGTTCTTAAGTACTAAAGTAGTCAACAATTTTAGACATGAAAATACTAGTATTTTAATTCCTAAAAATACTTAAGTACCAAAGTAATCAATTACCTTTTGTTCTAAAGTACCAAAAATAATTCATTACCTATACTTTAATCTATAAAGTAATTGATAAGACTCATAAATTAAGGTAAATAAAGTAATCCATAAATTTGGTAGTCACATACAAAACTAATGTTACTTTAGGTGCCAAAAGTAAGAGATTACTTTATATTTTTAAACTCCCCTTGCTTTATTATTATCTTTTAGCCTGTTCATTAAGCTAATAAATAAAATAAATAAAAACATGGGCCTGACGTCTTTTTATTTTTTTGTATGTAGCCTTCAAAGTAAAGAGTTTGGACACCCCTGAGCTAAAGTAATCGATTACTTGAGTACTCCATGTGATACATATCGACTGTTCACACTGGAGTTGTTGAGCGGGCGCAAAGGATTGTGGGAACTGGCGCTGGACAACGGCACTTGGTTGAGAGCAGATTAACAAAGGATATTCTTTAGGAGGGAATTTGAGAAGCGCAGGGAAGGAGCCGTGAAGGGATTTCCCATCATGCTTTTTTTTTTTTTTTTACCTTTGCCAAGCCAGAATTAAGAAGTTATTATTATCACGATTACACTCTCCCCCCCAAATAGAAGAAAAATAAACTTGCATGAAATGCAAAGCCTTAATTTGTTAGCACATTTGTGTAAGCCGTCTTTGTTCAAAAGTGATCAGTAGGAACGGCAACTGTGTCATTTCAGTCATTTACGTCTATTCGAAGGCCTTTGAAAAATAATTTGAGGGCTCCCGCCAATCTATACGGAGCATTCGAGTGATGCTAGCTACTAACACCGCTAGCGTCTAGTACTGCTAAATGCAATGCAAATTATTTACACAAAAAAACAGGCCAAAAAAAAGGCCTCCGGTATTTTTGTCAGAACCCAGGTGCTTGTCTTACACGTGGACACGTTTCACCCCGACGCTATTGTCCCGTTTCATTATCAAGACACGTTTAACAAGCGCCTTGGTGAAAGCCGCGCACGTTTGCGGCTCCGCCGTACGCTTCCTGCACGTGTTTGTCAAAATCAGGCAGGCCTCCTCTGCTTGGTCGACACGTCGGCGCGCTCGCTTTTGTTGTTTCCCGTTCTCGTCCCATGTGACGGATCGGGAAGTGTCCGAGCATGCGGCACGGCGCCCTCAACGCAACCTGCTTAGAAACCTCAAGTCTGTAATGTACTCATACACATATACATACAGTATATTCATATACACATATTCTGATGTGTGTGTGTATATATATATATACGTATATATATATATAATATATATATATATATATATATATATATATATATATATATATATATATATATATATATTTAACAGCCTGTTAATACTCCATATAGATAGATAGATAGATAGATAGATAGATTTAACAGCTTGTTAATACTCGATCTAGATAGATGGATAGATAGGTTTAACAGCCTGTTAATACTCGATCTTGATAGATAGATAGATAGATAGATAGATAGATTTAACAGCCTGTTAATACTCGATCTAGATAGATAGATAGATAGATAGGTTTAACAGCCTGTTAATACTCGATCTTGATAGATAGATAGATAGATAGATAGATAGATAGATTTAACAGCCTGTTAATACTCGATCTAGATAGAGAGATAGATAGGTTTAACAGCCTGTTAATACTCGATCTTGATAGATAGATAGATAGATAGATCTATCTATCTATCTATCAATAGATAGATCTATCTATCTATCTATCTATCTATCTATCTATCTATCTATCTATCTATCTATCTATCTATCTATCTATCTATATCTATCTATCTATCTATCTATCTATCTATCTATCTATCTATCTATCTATCTATCTATCTATCTAACAGCCTGTTAATACTCGATCTTGATAGATAGATAGATAGATAGGTGGATGGATGGATAGATAGATCTAACAGCCTAATACTCGATCTTGATAGATAGATAGATACTGTAGATAGATAGATCTAACAGCCTGTTAATTCTTGATCGATCGATCGATAGATAGATAGATCTAACAGCCTGTTAATACTCGATCTTGATAGATAGATAGACAGATAGATAGATAGATAGATGGATAGATAGATAGATAAACAAGACTAATATAAACAAGTTAGTAAATAATTTGCTAAATCCAAGTACTACTCTACTATTTTGTGTAACCCACAAGCAATTTTCCGCCTGGAAGCATCGATTTCTTGATTTAGTGTCCCGTGCATGGCTTCAAGTGGCCTTCACTTGACGTCTGGAAGTTCTGTCGCGTCTTTTTATTGACAGCTGGCGTCAGCGGAGATGCCTGATGGGATTAAGAAGACCATCTCCGAGCGAGCACGGGCGATTTAAAAGACATCAAAACAGGGCCGGCGTACGCCGCCGCAAAGCCCCGGGTTAATCCCCCGGCTCAATTTGGGATTAGCGCTCGTTCCAAGATGTGTTGGAGACACGCGCTCAGGCCAAAATGGCGTCGTTTAATTACTTCCAGGAAATAATATCAATATTCACTTGTAAATTCTTCATTTTTGTTATACTGCCCACATTTTTGCTCTCCCACGTTTCTTAGTCGATTCTACGGATTTTTACTGTTCAACAATTTGATTGTATTGCCTGCATGTTGACAGCCTGCCATGATCGCTGTTCCTACTGATCACTTTTTAGCAAGCTACTTGATTTAAATGTACCGTATCAGCTGACACTTTATACTTTGACGGCGGCTATTGATTGATGATGATCAATCCTTGTGCGGTATTGTGTCCAATTCCTTGACATCAAAGCTAAAGCATTGAAAGAAGACAATAGGGAGCTGAAATTTCACCCAAATGGTGACATGTCAATATTCATTTGCACGCTTCTTTGAGTTCTCACTTCAAGTTCTTTCACATTTTTTTGGTCTTGTTCACAGATTTTTACTGTACAACAATTTATGTGGTCGCTGTTCCTACTGATCACTTTTTAGCAAGCTAGCTGTACTTAAATGCACCGCTTTAGCCGGCACTTTGTAATTTGGCGGCTATTAATGGACGATGCTCAACCCCTTTTATCCAGTCTTTTGATCTTTATGCCAAAGGCATTTCACATCAAGGAAAAAAAATTGAAATAAGACACTAGGGAGGTGAAATTTCACCCAAATGTAGCTTCACTTCACTCGAAGCTCGCCAAGTTCTTCCACGTTTCTTAGTCAATTCCACAGATTTTTACTGGACAACAATTTGATTGTCTTGTGAGAGACGGCGCACACATTGATGCTGACAGCCTGACATGGTTGCTGTTCCTACTGATCACTTTTTATTTTTATTTGGCACTTTATACTTTGACGGCAGCTATTAATGGACGATTGGGCAACCCTTGTGCAGTATTTTGAACAATCTTTTGATCTTTACATCAAAAGCATTTGACATCAAAGGTAAAACATTGAAGGAATACAATAGGGAGCTGAAATTTCACCCAGGTGGCGACAACATATCAAAGTTCAACGTGGCACGACCACGTTGTTATCAAGCTGCCATCCCTTGGCTAAAACGATGTGGAATAAAATGACCCAAAATGGCCAAAATAGTGCGCAAGGTGAATGTTTTTTTTTAATTTAATAACCAACAGATTATTCGATTATTGAAATGCATTAGTTGGAGCCCTAATTAAATCTGGAGTAGCTGCGGTGAACATGAAGAGCTTTTTTGTGGGCTTGTGAATGTGGGCCATCTCTCCAAGCGTGGACATTTGCATTTTCATCGCCGCCTCCTTCCGTTCTTCTGTGGACTCATTAAGATGTGCTCTTCAAAAGATTCACGTGCATATGAAAATGATTCGACACGAAATGCAAAACGCGCATCACGCAAGTTTTCAGACCGGCTTGAAGACCGGACCGGGATTTGTTATTCACTCCAGGACGTTTTGGCTTTTATTGTACATTATCTCCACCAGTCCTACTTTCCATCCATCTTCCACCCCGCAGTGAAAGCGCTCATGTTTTATTCAGCGACCTATGGGACGTCTGCGCTCGTCTTTGAAGCGCGCGCGAGAAAAAAAAAAATGTCCGCCGATTCTGCGTCTTCAAGGAATGCCGTCGCGTTGTTATCTAGGACACGCGGGCCAGGTGCGCGACGGCAGCCGCGCCCGCGGGGATACATTTTGAAAAGCGCGCAACGCTAACAAGGGTTAACGTTTGTTTCTATGGTGCGAGGTGGTGGGAATCACGTGGAGCTAGCTAGCGTGCTAAACGTGACGCTTGTGTGACTCAGTGGCTAACGCATTTGTTGTGATCACTGAATGGGCACATACTTAACAGAGGGTAGCGTAACTTTTGTATTGTTAATTGTTCTTTCTTTCTTTCTTTCTTTCTTTCAAAGTACTTGAAGTATTCTTTCTGTTTACATGTGTTGCACCACCGTCTTTTATTTTTCTTTCTTTCTTTCTTTCTTTCTTTCTTTGTTTCTTTCTTTCTTTCTTTCTTTCTAAGTACTTTTTCTATCTGTATTGCACATCTATCTATCTATCTATCTATCTATCTATCTATCTATCTATCTATCTATCTATCTATCTATCTATCTATCTATCTATCTATCTATCTATCTATCTATCTATCTATCTATCTATCTATCTATCTACCCATCAAGATCGAGTATTAACAGGCTGTTAGAATCTAACATGGCTGGATCTAACAGTTAGATCCATCTATCTATCTATCTATCTATCTATCTATCTATCTATCTATCTATCTATCTATCTATCTATCTATCTATCTATCTATCTATCTATCTATCTATCTATCTATCTATCTATCTATCTATCTATCTATCTATCTATCTATCTATCTATCTATCTATCTATCTATCTATCTATCTATCTATCTCTATCTTTCACAGTACATTTATTAAATAATATTAATAAATGTTTCAGTAAATTTGCCAGAATTAGCCAAAATACTTTTTTTGTGACGATAGTAGTCACCCTAAAGGTATAGTAATAAAATACAAAACTCCTAACAATATGTTTTTGTTCATATAGGCTTCACCTCTGAAATGAAATTGCTAAATATTAGCATGTCAATGGTGTTTTGCATTGTATGCTATCGTTAAGATAAGCGTATTTTTCTTAGGTAACGCAATGCGTTTGTTATAAATAGGTGTAATTCTCTTTGTTATGCCTGTAAAATTCACAGAAAGTTTGATTGTTGACTTAAATCATCTTGATTTGAATTGAGTAGAATTCCACCATAGAGAACTTGTAACTCAAAATTGAGCTAAAAGCAAAACGTTAATCGAAAGAGGGCTTGTATCTTGAAAAACCCGTAGGGTTGGATCATCCACGTGGTCTCCACATCAATAAGTCTAGTTTTGATTTTGAAAGACAACTTTTGCAAGAAACCAACATTTTGGGCATGGTCATTTCTTGTGCGCTTTTCCGGCAAAAAAAAAAAAAAAGTGTGTGTGTGTGTGTGGGGGGGGGGGGGGGGGGGGGGGTGAAGGCCATGACGGGGAGGACCTTGCGACTTGGAGTGTTTTCCTGAAACTGGAACCCTGTGAGAACCGGCATGTTCAGGTGTGACGCACACACACGTCTGTGTTCGTCCTGTTTTTTTTTGTTTTTTTTTTGCGACGTCAGTGGACAATTTTTTTTTTTTTGCATTGGATTTATCTTCAAACGTTCTCACACTGCGTCCACCAGTGCCAGAGTAAACCGGTTTGCTTCTGCCCCTTCAAACGGGTGTGCCGTGGAGGCCATCGCCGTTCCGTCCTACACGCCTCCCTCGGATTCCTTCGCAGCGAAAAAGCAAAGTCCAAAATGCGGGCGAGCATCAGAACAATCGGATTTGGGACTTCAAAAAAAAAGTCCCCTGGCTCATTAAAAGTGAGAGTGGGCCCGGAATGGCGGCTTGGACCGTGAAAAAAAGAGAAGGGGAGAGGGGACGAGGCGAGGCGAGGCGAGAGGCGAGGGGGGGGGCGGCGGCGGTTCTGTTAGATCAGAGTTCAGACATGTTTACATTTCAAGCTCAGGATATTTCTCAGAAGCGCGCCAAGCTGCACAATTTCCCAGGCTCCCCGAGCGGAGGGAGGCACAAGCCGGCTCGCCATTTTTCCGCCTCGTCCAAGCTGCGAGCGTGCAAAGATAAAGTTCTGCTCGGGAAGTCCCCGGCTTCCACCGGTGACCGTGTTTGGGAGCTGTGGAATATAACCTACGCTTGCGTCTAATGATGATGATATGTTATGAATGAAATGATAAATGATCATGTATTACAGTATTGACACTTCTTTTTCTACATGTATCAACACATTGTAATCATCTATCTATCTAGATCGAGTATTAACAGGCCGTTAGATCTATCTATCTATCTATCTATCTATCTATCTATCTATCTATCTTTTAAATATTAAATCCATCATTTCCACATCATTTATTACCTGTCAGTTATATATCTTTTTTTAAAATATCATATACTGCTTATTGCTTATCAATATTATGCAAATTTTACACTAGTATCAGTCATTCTGCATCATCTGAAAGTGTATATTTATTATATTGAGGTGAGTTTGTTCAATTTGGAGGAAAAACAGGATTTGTTTATGATTTGTTTATTATTGTCATTTTGCCGTTCCACGTCATTCAGTATCAGACAATTTCATTTGCTCTTGTTAGATATTATCCACACAATTTCCTCCCATACATATTCCACATCATTTGTTACCTGTCAGACATATTTATTTAAAATATCTTCAGCTATCATTGCTTGCAACATGATGCGTATTTTACACCAGTTATGTTCCACATCATCTGAAAGTGTAGCTTTATTATATTGAGGTAGGTTCGTTCGTTTTTTTTATGACTGCTACCCTGTAATATATAGAATCTGTTTCTGTTATTCTTTGCTCCTGGATTGGTCTCCTCGGGCGACTTTGGACCAAATGGCCCATGAAACCGTGGTCGGGGACCTCTGGTCTAGACAAACAAGTTTCGAGTCCTGATTGAGATGAGTAGGACACAGAATCTCTTGTTTGGCGCCAAGAAGCCGGAGGAGCGGCGGCTGCCATGTTTGCGCTGGGGCCGGGCTGTGGCCAGGTGTCGCCGATGCCGCGCTGCACTCTGGCGCCGGAACGGGCAGGGGAGTGGACCCGATAGTGAGACGTTAGTATCTGTGCGGTGTTCCCTCGCCGGAACGCTGTTCACGTTTTGCTGCCCCGGTGTTTCACTTTTTTTTTTTTCTACTTTTTTTTGCTGACCTTCTATGGAGATTTAAACTGAGAGAAATGTGATGCCTTTATAAGTACGTGGTGCGAAATCCTCCTGCCTAAATCATACTTAATAGTAAACAGCAAAACTAGTTCGTAAAAAACAATTAAAATCAAGTACGATAAACGAAAAAAGGATAAAATATGAATGAAGAGAGTATAATAAAGAACTATATAATAAACACTGGAAAAACATTTATCAAACATAAACAACAGATAAAAAAAAATTGAAAAGCTGGGATGCTGTCCATCCCGATCGACCAGTTGATCGTGAAGCTTGTATTTGTAAAGTGCATGACATTTCCTAAAATGCATAAAAAAGTTTTTGCAATTTTTCCTTTATAGTTTCTACAGTATATTAAATGACAAAAATAACAAAATAAAAAGCACAATAAACAGAAAATATAGTTTCGTTTAAAAGTCACCAAAGCTCATGTTTAGGCCCCTTACAATTTTTCACCACATGCAAAACAAAAGTAAGTTTAGGGACAAGGTTAATTGTCGATTAATTGGTGTAAAATGAAGATGTTTATTAAGTAAAGGTTGGTTGGAGATGCGGAGGAAACCGCGTGATGTTGCTTTCGTTTCATACAGCGGCAGCAGCGAAAGCCGGCTTATTATGGTAAGATAGAGAGAACATTCCTTTCTCACTCCCACTCTCCACCAGCAGTCAGACTCGCTGCCATGCACCCCACCCCACCCCACCCCACCCCACCCCACCCCCAGTTTCCTTCCTGGGTTTTTTTTTTTTTTAAGAGTCCATTGGGTTGTTTTTTTTTTTTTTTTTTTGTCCACATCCGGCAACAAAGGCAGGCCTTATTTAATGCCACAGATTCTGAGTTGGACCCTCAGCTTCAGTGGTGTCCAACGTATGACCCGCTGGTTCCGGCCCTCGAAGTGGAAAAATGAATTGGACTGAACTAGGCATGGGATGATATCAGATTCTGACTGGATGATAACCTTGGGCAAAAATATCACGTACCGTGCCGTACCGCACCGTACCATATCTGTACCATACTGTGCCATACGGTGTTGTACCGCGCCATACCATGCCATACCGCACCATACCACATCGTACAATACCGTATAACATACCATAACGCGCCATACCGCATCGTACCATGCCGTACCGCACTATACCATGTCATATCAGTACCGTGCTGTGCCATACCGTGTTGTACCATGCCATACTGCACCATACTGTATCGTACCGTGCCACGCCATTCTGTACCCCACCGTCATATCATACCGCACCTTACCGTGACATACCGTATCGTAAAATATCGGTACCGTGCTGTGCCATACGGTGTTGTATCGCGCCATACCGTGCCATACCGCACCATACCACATCGTACAATACCATATAACACACCATAACGCGCCATACCGCATCGTACCGCACCATTCCATGTCATATCGGTACCGTGCTGTGCCATACCGTGTTGTAACACGCCATACTTCACCATACTGTATCGTACCGTGCCACGCCATACTGGGCACCACCGTCATATCATACCGCACCTTACCGTGACATACCGTATCGTACCGTATCAGTACCCTATCGTACCATACCATATCATATAATATTATACACATTGCATTTTTTTACGAATTATGTAAATGCATTTTTTTTCCTCCAAAATCGGCATCTGCCTCAAAAAAACCCACGCAAAACAATGTGGTTGATATTTACAATATTTTTCATGTACAAAATGACAGAAAATACCAGTGTATCTTTTCACTGTGATGTACTGTAGTCAGTGGGTGAATGAATTCCCTTGTTAGCGGGAAACTTTGGCCGGCGCCGTTGCAGTCTCATGTGTTTTGCCTAAAGTGGTGGGGGCCAGCCTGTGCGCCAAAACAGCTGGAGTCCACCAAGGAACACACTTGCCAGCTGAGCCGTGAAATGGGCACAAGCAAGGAGGGCTAAAGTTAAAGCTAGCTGCGGCTAGCTCGCTAGTCACTTGCTTTCAACCTGATTGAATTGACTACTGTGCAAAGGTTGCTTCTTGCTACTTGTAAGCGTCGGCTAATGTTTACCGGACGCCCAAGCTGTTGCTCAGGAGACGACTTGTTGCTCTTAATTGGAGAGCGCTGTGTTTGCTTTGACTTAAGGCAAAAATGGCTTTTTTCCATACACCCCTCAAGCTAAAATTACACCTGCTGCTTGGCTTCTCAGCACATTTACACTTTTTATCGAGCTTGATCGATAATAAACCTTCAAATGTTTCATTAAAGAAGGTTGAATTGATCCCGAAATAAATCCCGTGCAAAACGTTCCAACAATAAAAAGGAACTGAAATCAGTTTGATGGTAAACATTGAGTTTGGGCAAAATTTTTTTTGCTTAAATGCCAACTGTTGTTGACGATTATGAAAAACCACAATTTTCAAATGGCCAGTTGCCATAACCCAATTGTTAGTATCACTAATACTAAAATTAAGAAGCCAGTTTTCAATGTATTAAGTTCGATACATCTTTTTAACAAAAGTTCATTCGTTTTCTGGGTTAATTGCCGTATTTTCCGCACTATGAGGTGCACCGGATTATAAGGCGCACCCTCAATTAATGACATACTCTAAAACTTTTTCCATATATAAGGCGCACCGGATTATAAGGCGCACTCTCAATTAATGACATATTTGAAAACTTTTTCAATCACAATATAGTCATACTCAAAGTAATAATAATAACTCAAATAATAACTCTAAACTCTCAATAGCATAATAACTCAATATCAATATGACCTCCTTGTTCAACTGTAAACACAAAAGAAACAGGTAAAGCTTACTTTATCGGTTCGTTCCCCATGTACGAATCCCAATCTCAATATTGATCCATATAAAAGGCGCACCTGATTATAAGGCGCACCATCAGCTTTTTAAAAAAATTAAGGCTTTTAGGTGCGGAAAATACGGTACTTAAGTGAAGCAAAATCCTGTTGGTTAGATAGTTTCATGATTACATGGTAATTCATTTAATCCAAACATATTTGATACCTGTGTTAGTTATTTGGATTTACTGTTTTCTCCACACGGTTTAAGCTCAGGGCGCAGCTTTAGCGGCGACCCACTTGCGGAGACTTGTTAGGTGCTGAACGCAAAGCCCGCAGGCCGTGCTGCAAAACCTCGGCACGCAAGGTGTAGAACTTCACCAAGGTTGGGCAATCTTCATTTGCTTAACGGCATAAGCAACCAGCTAAATAGCAAACTGTGCTTCAACTGCTAACTTTTGCATCAATGAATCGCAAGAAATTGCAGCAAAATTTCCTGTCAATGAAATCATGGACTCCGTGGTCTTTGGTGGGGAGTTTTCTTGTAAGCAAAATAACAAAACACAAAGCCGAGTTTGCTTGCGCCAAATAAGGCTTGATGGCAACGACGCCGGCGGAAGAAAGTCTCAGGACACGAAGCGAGCGGGGGAAAGGCTTCTTCGCTTTTTATGCGCGGCGGCGGCGGCGCTGAGGAGGGGCAACAACTGGGGGGGATGCGGGAAATATTTGACCTCTGAACATTTATCATGCGCCTGATGCTTCCCAGAGGCCGAAAGACAACATCACATGATGCGCTCGTCGTGCACAACGCTTGCTTGCTTCGCCGTTCAAAAATGTTTGTTAGTTAGCTAGCTAGGTCGCTAGTTTGTTAGTTGGACAAACTGTTAGTGTAAATAGCGGAGTAGTTAGTATATATATATATTAGTTGATCAAATGTTCTCTTTGCCCATTGATTTTTGTAGATTGTAAAACCGGAGGGAAAAAGTCACGAGGTGTCATTCTCTGATTTAAAAGCACAAGCTGAGTGAATTAGCATTAGCACTCAGCCCATTTTTCCCATGGGACCTGAAATGGAGAGTAAAGAGCTCTCTGCTGCATTTGCACGCAGTCCATATCCTGCTTCGGAAAGGGGAACCTCCTCATTGGGAAGCCATTAAACAATGTTCGTTACGCAAATACTCGAGAGCGGGCGAGTCGATGACGCCCCGGTCTTTTTTAGGCGGGAGCGTGTCCGTTGCGTAACCCGGCCGTGGCGTTGTTGGCCGGCGCAGCTGCGCGCAAGCCAAATGTGTGGAGATGATGGACCAACAAGCAGGAAACGCTCGCTGCATGCCTTAAGAGTCATCTTTGAAAACAGGAAGGGGAGGTTTTTTTATTTTTTTCTCAGACTTCACGGGTTTTTTCCTGTGGCAGGGATTTGTTTTGTGCTTAGCTGCCTTTTAAGGAATGTTCCCGTTCCTAAAAATAAGCTCGTATCCTTTTTAACGTTAGTAATATAAAAAAAGTAACTATCTTTCAACAAATTAACTTTACATTTTACAGTTTGAAGGTACAATCCTGAAACAGAACAATCGAGTCCATCAAAGTGCCTGAAATTGAATGAAAAGTAAATCCTTATTTCAACCAGAAACATTTTTGAGCGACTGAATCATTTGACGCTGAAAAAAAATCGATTACAACAGCACACGAAAATGCTTCGCGCAAAGATGAACACTGCAACTTACACAAAATAGCTCGCTAATCGCTTCGGTCACTCGCATTTGTGTTAGCATTAGCATCTAGCGCAAACATTAAGGTACCCCAAACTTACAAGTTGCCACGAATTAGCTTGCTAATCGCTTCAGTGACAGAATGCAGAGCACTTGACTAGCATTCGCGTTAGCATTAGTAACTAGCTAGTTTCTTTAAACACCTTTTACCCTGAAGAAAAAAACGATAAAACATGCTGTTTTTTTACTAAATCCAATTAAGTCGTACAAATTTTGACAATGAGAAGCACCACTGCACCACCTGGTGCCATGGATGTGTAATTACACTTTACCCCACGAAAATCTGTTCCCTTGGGTCGTACATCGCATACTAGGCTGGCAATTATTATCGCCGTGACGTCATCGCTTAAAGTTCACTGTTAAACTGAAATTAATAGAAAATTATCCGTTTTTTGATCACAAAAGCCAGCTAGCTAACGCGTATTATTTGTCGGGAGGTTGAGATGAGATGAATTCTGATTTTGTTTCCTGTTCCCTTTAAGAAGTAAGCTTCTCGAATTCAGTGACTTGCCGTTGTCGCTTCCTTGTATTTTTTTTTTTTTTTTTACTGTGGTGCGAGCAAGTTGCAGCTGCTGGTGCGGCGCCGTCCTTCGGAAAATGTCGCGGCCGGCGCTCTTGATGAGAGGTGACAGCGGCGTCAGGAGCGCTTCGCCGAGCCTCGGTTGATGCCCCGCGACGGCTCGTCGCCGCCGGCTAGTTCTCGCTAGCTTAAAACTCGAAGCCAAACCTAGAATCCAAAAACATACATTCGTTGAATAATTGACATAAAAACCAGTTATTTTGTTGATATTTTACTTTATTTGAGGTTTCATCGAAACATTAGCTAGGTAGCTAGCTTTCTTGTCAGATACATGAATGTTTTTGTCGTTTTGTTATTTGGAAGTGAATTACATCATTTGTGATGCATAATTAATACTGTAATATACTGTAAAGAATTAATACACAAAAAAACGACAAAAACATACATTCGTTGACTAATTGACATAATAACCAGTTATTTTGTTAGTATTTTAGTTTCTTTGAGGTTTCATCGAAACATTAGCTAGGTAGCTAGCTTTCTTGTCAGATACATGAATGTTTTTGTCGTTTTGTTATTTGGAAGTGAATTACATCATTTGTGATGCATAATTAATACTGTAATATACTGTAAAGAATTAATACACAAAAAAACTACAAAAACATACATTCGTTGACTAATTGACATAATAACCAGTTATTTTGTTGGTATTTTAGTTTCTTTGAGGTTTCATCGAAACATTAGCTAGGTAGCTAGCTTTCTTGTCAGATACATGAATGTTTTCGTCGTTTTGTTATTTGGAAGTGAATTACATCATTTGTGATGCATAATTAATACTGTAATCAGTTACCTGTATACGTGATTTTTTTTTTTCTTAAATGACTGGTGGCCATGTATGTTAATGTATGCAAATGTTAGTCAGATCACGTATACAAATTCAGTCTCTAGTCGTTACAGCGACTCTTACTAATCGATTCGTAAGATGTTCTGACGTTTCCGAGGACATTTTTCGTCTCTACCTCATCATACGTCAGAGCAGGAGTTCCGTCCATTCCGAGCTTCGCGAAACGTCTCTTTCGGGAGTCTCTAAAAACTCGGAGGTATTCTCGCTTTGTAGTCAAACAAGAATCCTGGTGATTTTCCACTGATCCCCAAATCCGTCCCTTGAGGGACACGACTCCACGTCGTACGTTTGACTCCGAAACAAAAGACTCTCGGACTAATTGGAACGCGGCTTTCTAATCCGGCTCGTCGGGATGACGGCGAACTAATATTTGAATGTGTCTCGCTGAATATTTCATGCGCAGAAACAAAAAAAAAAATCCGCCTTGGGTAAATATAATGCACGATCCCTCTTCAAAGCCGCTCTTATCGTCGCTTCTCGCTTCCCCGAGGTCGACTCTCTCCCGCTCTCCTTTCCCTATATACCAGGACGTATTCTATATTTTTTTTTCCTTCGCCGCTGCTCATCCTTCCCTCCCGGGGGCCGCCTCCACGCCAGACAAGTGTGTCAGGAAGTGTGCGGGGAGGCAAAGTGCTGATGAGGCCAGAAGTAGCCCACCGTTGGCTGCGGTGCCCTGATTAGCGCAAAAAGCACAGCGTGAACCCTCGCGGCGTGTCACGCTTTTCTACTGCTTGAAATTTCACCGCAAATTTAGAATTGGAACTCTAAATAATAGAAATAAAAACGCAAATTGCAAATCAGCCGTATGCCTCGGAAAAGAAAAGTTGAGGTGTCGGTGTGCGGTATTTTAATTCTACACTTAGTTCCCATTGAAATGATATATAATAGATGGAGGTAGCTCAAAAATTGATGACATAACAGCAGGTAGAATTTGGCCAGGTTGAACTTTAAACTTTCAAGTTTCCCACAAAGTTTTGCCTCATTCGTTTTTCAACAGTGCACATTGTCCACTATTTTTTTTTTTTTTTTTTGTAGAAATGCTAAATGGACATTGCTGTCAAAAATTTCTATTTTCGTCAATAACTCATCTCTGTAAGTTTTCCTCCATAAAAATGTACCACAGATAAATACAATTCTTATTTTTGTATATTTGCTGTATAATATATAAATAATATACATTCCCAAATTTATATAAAATTGTATAAAAATACATAACATACATAAATAAAATACAAATCCAATTTTCATACAAAATAAATATAATACAATATGAAAATACAAAAATATAATATATACACAGTAAATAATGAATGTAAATAAAATTTCATTGAAAATAAATGCAATAGGAATAAAATATAATCCTAATTTCATGACCTTTTTAACTAAAAAGACTCATATATATATACATACATAAATAAAATACATATAATTTTTATACTAAATAAATAGTAAATTTAATACAACATAAAATACAAAAAAATATGTAATAAAAATGTAAATAAATAAAAATACATAGAAAAAAATGCAATATACAGTATAAAAAAATTCCTACATTTATGACCTTTGAAAGGATTTAGTATATATTCAAATACATAAATCATTTTGAACACTGAATCAATAAGAAATATAATACAATCAAAAAATACAGAAATACAATTTAAATATATAATACATAATAAATAAAAAATACAATATACAATAGAAATACTACAAATTCCTAAATTCATGACCTGTTTCACTGAAAAGAAAATCAAACTCCACGTAAACGCGTTCATTTGACAAACATTTAGTCTATGCAAGGAATGCCTGAGAGCTTTGACAAACAAAGGTCACAAGAAGGACAAAAGACGGGATGAGTCTCCTCCGCGTCACTGTCCTTGGCGTCCCCGCGAGCGCCTTCGACTACCTTCCTTTTAATAATTCAAACGCCTCTCGCGTTATCAAGCTTTCATTCATCCTCAGAAATTAGACAGTGGCCAGAAACAACGTCATTATTTTTTCAATATATATATACATATATATATGTGTGTGTGTCAAAAAATCCAAAACTGTTCCCAGGATGCGTTGCCAACATGTATCTAGTCAGCATTGAAATATCCACGGCACAAAGTCTTAATTGTGGACGGCAGGGCTCTATTTTTGAGTTTGTGAGGCAGGCCTTGTATCCGGGTGGCTTTTTGCCACACATCCACTCTCCAGTTGCATTATTCATGCCTCACATGCGAGGAGAAGTCGTCCTCTCCAGGAAAAAGCCCGCTGGAAGGAGCCTGTCATTACATGCGTGGCGTGAAGGACGTGTAAAAGAAGACCGCAATGTTGTCAAAACAAGCCCAGAGATAAAAACCCTGCCCGACCTAATTTCACCTTGATTAATCACGCTAGTGTTTGTGGCTATATTTTTTTTACCTTATGAATCGAAAAAAAAAAAAAAAAAAAATATATATATATATATATATATATATATATATATATATATATATATATATATACATACACATATACATATACATACACATATATATACACACACACACACACACACACACAAAAACAAAGGAAGACTGCTTTAGTATCATGGAAAACATTTGAAACACATGAAACACTTGAGTAGTCACCGATATCAAGTACCGATACCACTTGTACTTTAATGTCACGCCCCCCCCCCCCAAAAAGACAGATTTCAAGTATCATGAAATAAATGGCAATTTCCTATTCCGCTAAATTTGTATTCATAAGACTGCTCCAAGAGAGCGGTTAATACTAGTATCGACTGTTATCGCAAGTACCGATACCTTGAATGAGACCAGTTGTCGGGAAAATGCCGATACTTAGCTGGATAGATTGATACTTTAAGTTTTTAATACTTTTTTACGTTTGAGTCAAAAATGGTTAAGAAAATATTATTGTGGAATAGTTAGCACATTTTCCTTTCACTTTTGTTTATATGCAAAGCCTGCTTGGAGAGGAGTAAATAAAAAAAAAGCAAAAACAAAAAAAACAAAGCGACACTTGGAATAAAACAAAAAACTTTCTGTGAAAATGCCGTGAAAATGTTCGGAAAATTTCCTTGACACTATTTATTCTTCAATTAACTCATTCAGTGCCTGGGACGAATTTTCACATTTTCTTTTTTTTAAGGGTCAAGACATTCAATCCCACATGTATAAATGTAATTTTGAAGTATCAGGACATTATTGTCCTTAATGTATTTAAGTATTGATTTAATCCTTAAATACTTACTTAAATACTTACTTGGACTTGCAAAATGTTCTTGCCCCCACTAGTCCTAAACACGACGTTTTGTAAGCGGCCATTTTGTCACTTCCCGTCACAGTTGCTCATGGCTAGGTAATGACCAATCATGGCTGGGATATTTTCTGCATTTGGTCTTGTGACTTTTGCAAGGCGAGCTGTGATTGGTCATCACTCGAGCAACCGTGATGTCGTTTTTGGTTTCCTACAAGTGGCAAAATGGACAAAAATAACTCAATTTTGCTGCTGAATTCATATTCCCGAATCCCATGTTTGGGCTAATTTGCATAAAACATTATTGCTAGGAAAATTTGGGCGTCGACTTCTCTTCCCTTTCGGAATGTAAACGAAGCCAAAAAAGCAAAAAGACAACGGGAGGATGTCTACGAGCCACAAAGCTCCGGTTTGAAACGCAATTTCAACACTTGCAAGTCAGTTATTTTTGAGAGGAGGACGATAACGTCGGCGGGGGGGGGTGCGCAACGGGGGCTTTTGTCTGCCGCTCATCTGCATACATTAAAAGCTTCCTCCGCCGTGAGCCGTTCCATCCCTCTTCCTCCACCGAACTCGTTTACGGCCGCGGCGCTAATCGCACCCGAAAGCGGATGCCTCGTGTTTCCGCGGCTGGTCGCCATAGCAACGCAATAACAGCAGCGCTCCCCGGAGTCGCCGGGCTAAATTGCACTTTTCCCAGTGACGATATCATGTAGATAAATGTTATCTGATCAAGTGCGCCGGCGTGGACGTAAACGCTGTGGTTGTGTTTTCTTGCGCCGTGGGAACCAGTTTGGAGTCTTTCCCGCCAGCTGGCACGCGTTACGCCGAGATGACTCACGGCCCCGGGGCCTCTGGAGCCCGCGCTCTTGTTTGCGCACTCAACAGTTGTTTGGAGCCGAGATATTTAATCAAGGTGAAAACGTCGGCGTGACGCGCGAGACGTGCTCACGCGCGGCGGCAGCCATCGTCACCCCCCCCCCCCCAAAAAAAAAAGTCAAGCTAACAGCAGCGACACTACATTGTCCTGAAATGATGTTCAATTGCTGATTATGCCAAAGAAAGTCTAAAAAAAAATACTTACACTGACATTGTGTTATACGGTTCCTGTTGCCAGCGAGTGGCTAGTAGTGGCTATCAGCAATAGATGCTAGCAGTGTCAGCAGATAGCAGCATTCAACTGCCCCATATGGGCTAGCGAGAGCTAGCGGATGACTGTCGGACTGGATGAAAGTCAAGTATTTTTTAAAAAGGACTAATTATGCTGATGGACGTTACAGCAACCGTTGTCAGTGATTAATGGCGGCTCTCACATTAGCGGCTAGCAGTTGCGAGTAGCACTAGGTGATAGCATCGTTAGCGGCTAGCAGCAGTCATCTGCCCCTACTGGGCTGGCGAGATCTGTCGGATGACTTTACAAATGCAGTAGAATAGACATAAATGACTAAACGGACACAGTTGCCGTTCCTACTGATCACTTTTCAACAAAGCTGGCTTACTAGCAGTGTTAGCGATAGCCTCACCTACGAAGTTTTCATTATTTGTGGCTCAGCTTGGTCAGTTGCGTTGTGAAAAATAAATTGGGAGTAATATTAAGATTTGTCAGTTAATTTTTCAAAAGGCCATAAAATTGTATCCAAAATAATTGTAAAAAGATTTGTTTTTAAGTTTTTACCGTTGTGTTTTTCAGCTTCAAGGCTCTTTACGGCGAAAGCTGGAAGGTCACGCCCCCAAGCACAACCCCATGTCCTGCAGTTTCCCCGGGCAAGACTTCAAGCGAGTTCGGCTGGAGGCCGGCGGCGGCGGCGGCGTTCTGGAGCGGGGTCTGTGCAATCCCGGCTTGGGCCACGCCCCCTCCCCGCAAGCGTCCTCGCTGCACGGCAAGAACTACGTGATGCCGCACGTGTTCGACTCCACCCTGAAGGAGATGAAGAAGGAACCGGCCGAGGTCCAGTCGTCGTGCGGCCGCTCCCGCGCCGACGCCGTCTTCGACTTCAAAGACGAGGGCGGCGGTCAGATCGACCCGGAGCTGCAGGACCTTTTCGACGAGCTGACCAAGTCGGTGCCGCCCCTCAACGACCTGGACCTGGAGAAGATGCTGAAGCAGGACGACGCCTTCGACCTGGACCTGGGCCGCCCCGGCTCGGCCGGCCTGTGCTCCCCCGCGGAGAGGCCCATCAAGATGGAGCGCTCGCCCGAGTACGCTCCCGTCCACGCCGGCTCGCCTCAATTGCGACCGGCTTCGGCGGGGCCCCCGTTGGCGCCGGCCGCCCCCTCGCCGAGGCCCTTGCCTCGCTGGCCCGAGGTCTCCCACGCCGAGCAGCTGAAGCAGATGGCGGCCAACCAGCATCAACCCGGCTCGCTTCACCACCAGCGCCGGCACCACCGGGCGCCGCCCGCCGGTCTGGCCGGCTGGGGCCCCGCCTTCCAGGACAAAGGGGCCCTCCCCCAGCAGGGGCAGGGCAAGGCCCTCAACAACTGCCTTTTCAAACCCAACGGCATCCACCGCGTGGAGATGAAGCCGCTCGGCGCCAAGCCCGCCTTGCATTTGGGCCCCAAGGCTGCGCCGCCGCCCCCCTCGGGGCACATGATGCCCATGCTGACGCAGCAACTTTTACCTCCGGACGGCCAGAACCGGACAAGTGCGCCGCCTCTTTTCCACAATCAGCAGATGGCCTCGTCTTCGGCTCTCCTGCGCGGAGGGCCTCCGCCTTTCAAACTGAGCCAGCGTCACCAGGTGAGGGCGCCAGCTACTGTGCACCGCCGCCCTAATTGTGGTTCGCTATTTACAAATGTCCGCATTTGTTCACCCTCTGACAAATTTGCCGATGTATGACTTGTAGAACTACATCGGTGTCCAAACTAAGGCCCGGGGGCCATTTGACTTCCGCTGTCTGTTGTCTTGCAACCTTCGGCATATACGATGAAATATCCATCTCTCCATCCTTTATTTTGAATCACTTGTCCTGTCCCAGTTATCTTAAGCTAGAACTGGTTGCCAACCAATCGCAGGGGACAGAGACAAACAACCAATCACGCTCACAAACACACCTAAGGAGTGCATGTTTTGGGGAATGTGGAAGGAAACCGGAGAAAACCCATGCAGGCATGGGGAGAACATGTAAACTGCATATAGGAATTGAACACACGGCTTAAACATGTCAGGCAGCAGTTTTCCACCGCACATAATATAAATAAATACTTATATACGTACATGGTGTACTGTACCTCCAGTGCAGTAGGTGGCAGGAGCACTCCATCTACTCTACATGACTTTTTTATTAAAAATGACAATGTAACGAGGTCCAGTGGTGGCAAAGGGAGTTGGGGGCGGGTCTAACGGAAGATAATCGCAAACCATAATTTTTGCAATGTGGCTCGTTGGGACCTGGCATTTTTTTTTTTTTTGCATCTGTTCTCCCCTCAGAGTGTTTTTGAGGCTGACGCAGTTTGCCAGCGCACGGCACATTAACATGCGAGACTTCTCGTTTGTGGGCGGCGGCTGGCTGTCAGGCCGCCGATATGCGCAGCAGGATTTGCTAATTGGAGCTTGTTGGCTGCCAGGGACAAGTGCTGCAAAATGACAGTAATCTGCTTAGCCTGCTGCCCGAGGTTCAATGGCTGATTTATGATGATGACACATGGGGGGGGAGGGGGGGCGTGTCCCCCGCTTAACGCTATCTGTTGCTGCGTTTGTGCGGGTAGCGATTGGGCGGCGACCGGTCCGGGGGTCCGACAAAGGACAAATAGGGACAAACGCCACGGAAAAGATGATGAATGGCAAGGTGTACCTAATGAGGTGTCCCGTGCAAAATGGCAGACGTGTTTTTGTTGTTTGTCACAGACAAATCTCAAGGGTGTTTTTGCAAATATTCATGAATATATTTGGGGGTTTTGTTTTGGATTTAAAAGCGGGGCTGGTGGTGGATTATGAAGACCGTTTGCAAGCTTGCGTTGCATTTTTACTCCACACCAAAAGGGGCAGCGCAAGACCATCAAACAATGAAGATTTTCTTTGATTATTCTTTTTATCTTATACTAATTTGTCTTCTAATTCTTGACTTGCAATTCTGTTTTTTTTTTTTTTTACTATGCTTTCTTTTCTCATATTTTTCCCTCATTTTTTATTTTCCAGATCTTCCAGATCAGATTGTTATTTTTTCACTTTTCTTTTTGTCTTGTTTGTCCTTTTTTTTTTTTGGATTTGGCCTTCATTCTTTTTTCCTTTTTCTTGTTGTCCTTCTTTTGTTTCTTTTCTTTGTTTTGCTTTTTCTTTTTAAGCACGATTAGCATCATTAGCATTATCGTTAGAACAATTCTTGTTCTTGTTAATTTTTCGGGTGGGGGGTTTTGGCCCCTGAAGTTTGAATTTAATCAACACTCTTATTGAATGTACACATTTATTAAAACTTGACCAAAAGTAGCTTTTCAAAAAGAACGATTTTGCGATTATCTTTGAGCGGACGGCACGCGCGGGGTTAAAATGTCCAGCAAATGGGGAGAAAGAGACATCTCTTCCCACACTCAAGTGAATTAGTAATGCGGGGGACACCGAGGTTCTGAAAGAGATCTCGTAACCCCCCCCCTGGAGCCCCGCCTCCAAAGCATCATGATTCTTCCCACCGAGCGAGTCGTAAACTGCTGTTTTTTTTGTTTTGTTTTGTTATGTTTTTTCTTAATGTTATGGCGCTTTTCTCGGTGTGAAAAGGGTGTCGGCGGGCTCGGCGGCTTGACAAAGGGAAACGGCGGGAATGATGAGTCACACTTTGGGAATGTTGGATCCCAAGTACTGTACTGTAGCGTCACACTGGTGCACAGCTTAATGCTTCCCACACATCGCTGACACTATGCAGATTTTATTGCTCGGGAAATCACTCGCGCAAGTCTAAAAACTGTCGAAAGTTAAGGGAAAAAGAGTTTTTCTCATTTAGGTATTCGTTGTCATAAAAGTAGGATAAAAAGTAGAATAAAAAAAAGGACAAATGGGTATTGTCACCTGGTTGATATCAAATATCAATTACGGCCGATATCGGGCCGATACATGGCTCGATATTGGGGCGGGCGAAGTGTATCCGTATCCTGTCCGTACCAAGTATTGATATCAAGTATTTTCCCGGGTTGATACCAAGTATCAACGTCAGAGCAGGCGAAGTGTATCTGTATCCTGTCTGTACCAAGTATTGATATCAAGTATTGACCCGGGTTGATACCAAGTATCAACGTCATTACTCGCGGTATTGTTTCAAAGTCAACTGAAATTAGAGTAGAATACCATAGAACAAAATAGAATGATAATTAGGGATGGCTGAGTATCAGTGTAGGCCAGATGCTAAGTTTACTTGTCCGGTCGATACCAAGCATCGATATCAAGTCGACAGCAAATATCAGTATTGTACCGATACCAGGAAGTTAGCTTTGGATATGTATTAGTAGACACCAAGTATCAATATCGGGCCAATAGCCACTGCTGGTATGGGCCTGATACATGGATTTAGAATACAACGGAATAGAATATGATTAGGGATTGGCCAGTATCAGTTTTGAAGAAACGCTAATAATGCAAGTTTTTCAAAAATAACAATGAGAATGGAGTCGATATTGTCCCCGGTGGCCGAGGGGGGCGCAGCGGAAGCAAAATTGAATTGAAGCATCAAATCGTTTTTTATCACTGTGACTTCAAGTGTTAAAAATAAAAAAACACTTGCAACTCGTTAGCAGCAGATTCTGGGGGCCCCGGTTTGGGGGTCGGGTGCAACGCGTGAAGGCAGCGCTCGTTTCCTGGGAAAGCGAGCTGCGGCCAAGACCAAATGCCGAGGAGCTCCCCGGGGACGCCGTCCGAGGAAGTGCGGTGTGAGAGCGCGCGCGGCCGGCCCCTGGGTAGGGTAGGCTTTTAACAGGGGACCAAGAATTAGGCTTTTAAAACTGAAAGTAGGGTTTCAATACGGGTCTTATTTTCTAGTTTTGAGTATCGGAGTAGGTTTTTAGTCGGTCTGCTGATAAAGTTGAATGGGTCAGGTTTTAACAGGGTTTTTTAAAATAGGGTTAGGCAAAACGGGATTAGGGTTTTAAAGTAGCCTTTTAAGATATGATTAGGCTTTTAAAAAAGATATGTTTTCAAATTTAAGTCATATTTCAACGGAGTCAAGCTTTCAAGCCAGGGTTTTGTTTTCAAAGTGGTTTGAGATGCGTGTTTCAAGTTAAGGTTTACGTTTTTATTTGAACTGTTGACGTTATGAAAATTTTAAACATGGAAAAAACATTTAAGCCAGAGTTAGGGTTTTAAAGTAATCCTGCAATCTACGATCACGATTTAAATTCAAACATCGTTTTTGCTGTTAGGGTTTCAACATAGGTTTAAGGTTTCAAAGTCGAATTTGAACCGAGGGTTTAGCATTTTATTCAAGGTGCGTGTTGACTTGGATGTGGCGCACGTGACTCACGTGGATGGTGTCACTTGTTCCAGCAGAAGGCAGACAGTAACCGTAAAAGCTCAATAAAAAGCATTCTGGCGTTGGTACGGTTTTTTTCTTTTTGTGAGACTGATGAAAACGAGACGTAGTAAAACATTTGCGATACATTGCCGCCCTCTAGTGGCCAAAGTCTTGATTTGCAACGTTTTGTGTTTCACGTTCGAAAATTCGTGTGCGTCTGGATGGATGTCAAGGGCGCCCTCCCCGGAGCCAGGCCGGCCATGAACGGAAGCCAGCCGCGGCCCCCGATGCCCCCCCACCCGCTGAGGGCTACCGCCAAATCTCCCGCCATGCAACCGCACAGAGCCGTAAGCGCCTTCCACATAACTCTAAATTTGTTTTATATCTGTTACCTTTGTTTATAACGTTTTTTAAGGTCGTGTTTTGATCTGTGTTTTTGCATACGGTACTTTGTGAGAAACACGCGTAAAAATTCAAATCTCTTTCCAGGACGACAACTCCCAGGATGTGTACAGCCGTCCACTGAGCAGGCCGCCGCCCGATTACAAAAGAAGCGTCTTTCCAGGTGAGCTTCATTTTTGATTACAAAAATAAATAAATAAAGAGCGAACTCACGCTCAAAAATTAATCTGTTGTGGAATAATGAAGACTTGTGATTTGTCAGTTTCAAGTGTTTTGTCGCCACCTTGTGGATTCTAAATGCCAATTACGACATTATTTTTGGAAGATTTCATTCGTTCTGATGGGTTCTAAGCTCCGCCTCCAAAGTTTGTAATGTTTTCTTTGCAATAATACAATGGGTGATTTTGGACATGATCCCTTGTTTTTCTTCTTTTTTTTCCTTGAGGAAACGTTTTTGTGGTTTTCATAGCAACTCTAAAGAAAGTCATTTTTAAGATTCTAAAAAAATGTGCTCCTCCATCAGGCACAAACCCAGCCCAGTCTTCCACGGGCTCAGAAGACCTCCATTCCATGGCGTGCCACCTTCCCGGTGGCTCCGCCCCCGAGTTGGGCTCGTCAGACCACGGTTTCGACTGCCACCCGCCGTCCTGCGTGGGACAGTTCCCCCATCTTGACCGAATGGCGCTGAACCCAAATAAGGTTCGATTCCTGGGCCCCGCCGCGCAAGGAAACTCCTTCGGGATGAATAACGGGGCCGGCGGGCCGCACCCGAGCCCCGCCCGGGTAACGGGACAGGCCCTTGGGGGCAGGATGGGCAACATGAGCTGGTGCTCTGCCGGCAAGCTGGACCTCCAGCGGAGACCCGGCGGGGCTCCCAATCAGGTGGCGCCCGACCTCCAGATGATGATCAGGGACGGCGAGTCCAGAACCGGCCAGCCCAACCTGAACCAGCCCTCGCCGGAGCAGCGGGTCCCGGGGGCCGGGAACTTTGGCGAAAGCGCTTCGAGCGGTTACCAGGGCGCTCGCGCCAATCGCGTCACCTTCGACTTCCTGCCCGAGGGGGACAACACGGTCCCGGGTATTAACACCGACTCGGACTTCATCGATTCCCTGCTCAAGTCGGGTTCTGGGAACGACGACTGGATGAAAGATATCAACTTGGATGAGATTCTGGGAAGTCACGCGTGAGCGCCAACAGTCGCCGTTTTATACACTCCCAACTGCCGTTAATGTGCCGTTGACGTTTTTGACCGGCAAACTTCAATGCAAATATGTTCCAAACAAATACTTTTCAACTTACTTTGACTTTTACTGAAAACTTGTTGAAACGTGTTTGCAAGTATGTTCAAATACTTTTGCAAATATCAATATACAAAGGCGAATGGCTTAAACTAAACGGTTAGGATTTTTTTCTTCATGCCACCAGGGTATTGACTGTGGAAAATACTTTCAAATACGTTCAAACATATTTGGAAACTCGTTTAACGTGATATGTAAGTACTTTATACAGTGTAATATGTGATTATAAATTACGTTTGGCACATTGGCGATTTTTTATACGAATTTTATGGTACCGATCTTCCTAATCCGGAAGTAAAACGGCTCGTCTACGTTTCCCTTGAAGCTGCCTCGCCATCTTGCAGCTCAAGCGGCGATCCACGCAACATACATCCATCCATCTTGACCGCTGGTTCTCGCGAGACTCGCGTCTGATTAAGACTACTCGGACAGCACTAATAACGGGGCGAAAACAGGCATTTTACTGATTTTAAAATGCAAAGCGGCGTCGATGTACCGCTCTCACTAACACGTACTCCTATTATCAAATCAGTCCCCGTAGGAACCCAGTAATCATAATAGTTCCGCCCTCGGGTGAATTTACTATTAACGCTAATTGTCCGTTTGCGTTTGCTTCCAAACACAGGTGTATCAAATAAAACATTGTAGCTAATAAATGAGACGTTGCCGTTTGGTCGACTCGGTGTTTGCACTCCTCCTCAACTCCGGAACCAAAACGGAACTAAAACACGCGGATTAGGTCTGCGTGTATTATCTCTTACACACGCGGTGGGGAAAGGTGTTTGGGAGGGACGAATTGCTCCTGCACGGAAAGACAGGTAATTATTACTTTGGGAGTGTTTAGTGTGGGAAATCAACATTTCCAATGTTGATTGGTTAAATTATGATACGACCTCTTTAATATTTGAAATGCATCCATATTAAAAAAAAAAAAAAATCAAATTAGCGTTGGTTTTAGCAAGTAAAAAATAATCGATTCATACATAGGCGTCATTGAAATATGCTTATGTGCATGCTGAATGCTCAGATCATTTCCCCCGCATAAAGCCCCATATTTTTTTTTATTTGGATATATTTGCAAATGTTTGAGTGCATATAAAAATGTTCAAACGATTTACGTACGAATGAGTTTGCCAGTCAAAAATGTTTGGTCCACATTGGCCCGTCCGTACACTCGTATTTTCCAGCGTATACCCCAATGTTTTGTATTTATTGTTCAAGAATTATGCGTTATGTCTTATAGATCTTTTCGTGCGCAGTAGTGTACATCCACTGACCGAAAAATGATTCACTACTAACTTGAACGGAAAATGATGACAATACTTGCTGTCTTGGTGTATTTTAGCAACATTGTTAGCCTGCTAGCAAACATCAGCGCTGTCGCTAGCTTTTCATTTCTGTGCCAAAGTTCCTAATCCTTTTTTTTTTTTTTTTAATCAAAGAGCCACAGAAACGTTACTTATTCAAACGACGGCAATAGAGGAGAAAATCACCGTTTTTTTTTCGGCATCGCTCTTCCTGAAGTGTGGATGACGTCATGACGAAAAGGTCTATAAGATGGCAAAAAAAAATATTGAATAACAAAAACGTTCACACTGTGAAAACATTGCTGTAGTGTGTTGCCTTCAAGTCCACAAACTTTTTTTGTTTGTTTGTTTTGCTTACGTTACGGAACCTTTTTCGTATGTGGTCGCTTTCGGAGGGAAATGCAATGACGTAACCGTTTTGTTTCCAGTTCTATTTAATACATATTGGGATTTTAACATGACAGTAATGTAATAAAGAATAAACCAAAAGCCGCTTCATCGCTTGTTTTTGTATGGTTTTGTGGAAATATTTGTACCCCTTTTCGAAATTTATATTTTAAAACCACTAATCGTTTAATCGATTTACACAATTAAAAACAAAACCGCCGAAAACTAGTACTTCTGTTTCACCGCTGGAGGTCAGCAAAGTGCCGCTTTTCGACGATGCTTCCCAGGGTCAAAATCTGCTTTTTGGGTTAGGGAATTAATGTTTGTTTTGTTTGGTTTTTGTTTTGTATTTTTTTGTCAGAAAACACACCTTATACATTGTCTTTTTCTATGTCTGAAACGACTTTTTTCTCAAAACAAGCACTCCATCTACAGGAAGGCGTTTTTTTTCCCTTGAAACAAATGACCAAATGTTTGTTCTCGGTTGAGAACAGACACAACTTGCGAAAAAAAAAAAACACACACCACACAAGACATGTTTTACCACAAAGTATATACTTTATTTCAAGCCAATTTAAAGGTTTTGTATATGACGGGATATATATTTATATATATATAATGTAACAGATTTTACGGTTCTAAAACATGCACATATCTATCAAAACGAAAAAACAAAACAACAGATCGTCGCTGAATATATATCATTTCATGTGCACTTAGAAAACTCTAAATACAAAAAAAAAGAAGAAAAAAAGGATCCTTTAACTACTTTGATTAGTTCTACGGCTAACCGCCGACGAGCCAACGTCGCCATTGACGCTCCTGCGCTAACGTAAAAATAAAATCAACGGCGATTTGCATCCGAACTGAAAAGCGTCGCCGTGCAATACAAGCACTTGTAGTGTACCACTGTTTGTTTTTTTTTTTAAGTTGCATCGTTCTCACCAACACTGTTTGTCCATCTTCAAAAGCGTCGAAAATTAATTCTACAAAAGGAGCTTTCTCACAAGGCGTAAAGTATATATAAAAAAAATCGTTCTTTGCTCGAAAAATTGTTCCATAAAGTTCCATGGTTAATGTCTGGAAGTGTGGCGCCGCCGCTGTCAAGTAAATATTTTTGATCGGCAAACTCGTTCGAACGTACTAACAAATACGTTTGGATGTATTCATGGGCAAAAAACAAACAAAAAAAACACAACATAATACCAAAAAAATCAAATTTTCCAACACATTGCTGCTATATAGTAGGCTAAATGCTAATCAAATAGCATTGAAAAAATTGTATTCAAGTGAATATGGGACAAAAATGCTGTTTTTGTGGCATTTAGCCTACAAGTACAAGTAT
Organism: Hippichthys cyanospilos; assembly: GCF_059441005.1. Taxonomy (NCBI): domain Eukaryota; kingdom Metazoa; phylum Chordata; class Actinopteri; order Syngnathiformes; family Syngnathidae; genus Hippichthys; species Hippichthys cyanospilos. Next base: position 2,684,725 of record NC_142379.1, read on the forward strand.
GCTAGTCCGAAATTTTTACCCCACATTGGCAGCTCGTTTTCGTATTAATGCTACCGAAAGTTATCTATCAAATTCTGGAGTAAATATTTTGGAACAGCAAACTCGTTTGAACAACGTATTTGTAGGCAAAAAAAGACTAGCATATATTGACCTGTGCGGGGAAAAAATGTAAGTATATCTTCCAAAATATTCCTATATAGTATGCTAATTGCTAATCGCATTAAAAAATGAATATTCAAGAGAATACGGGACAACAATTCTATACGTTCAAACCGGTTTGCTAGTCCAAATTTTTTACGCCACATTGGCAGCTCCACGTTTCAGTATTAAAGCTACCGAAAGTTAGCCTTCAAATTATGGATATATTTTTGGCTAGCAAAGTTGTAAAAAACACATTTGAATGTATCCATAGGCAAAAAACTAGCATATATTAATTTGTGGGGAAATAAGCAACGTCGTAAACGACGTCAAAATACCCAAAAAATTACAATGAAACAAAATCTGCCAAAATATTGCTATATAGTACGCTAAATGCTAATAGCATTAAAAAAAAAAAAAACATGCTGTACGTTCAAACCGGTTTACCAGTCAGAAATTTTTACCTTACATCGGCAGCGCCACGTTCCGTATTAATGCTACCGAAGGTTAGCCATCAAACCGCGGTGTAAACATCGGAAAAACTCCAAATCACTCGTCACAAAATCCTCTCAAATGTCAGGGTTAGTCACCGGCGACGACCGCCGTCGCAAAACTACAAAGACAAAAAAAAGTCACGGTAAACCTACGATTTTTTTTCTTCTCGCTAGCTTATGATACATTTTGTTCATACTCGGGCTGATCGTTGCCAAACCGGAAGCAAAACGACAAACAAAAATAAAAAGAAAAAACATCTTTGGAATCTGCCATAAGTCCATCGGAGCGGACCGTTTCGGAATTATTCCGAAAAAGAAAGGAAAAAAAAACAAAAAACAAGAAAAATCTCCGAACTTTTGTTCTTTCGCGCTAACCTCGCTATCGACGTGACTCTTAAACCCGCTTGGACACATCCCGTCCGTCCTTAAAACATTTTTTTCGAACGATCAGAAAACGAAGCCTCATGAAACACTTGGATCAAAGATGCAATGTGAACTGCGCCATCTAGCCGAGAAAAAAAGTTTCATGAGTTTTCAAATTCCGTTTTTTTTTCATCTAATTCCATCGAACAATTGCCATTTTTTTTTTCTTTAGGAATATTTTAGCATCAAGCTAGCAGCCAATCATGATTCTCAGGATATTTTATAGCGCTTCACTTTTTGAGTCGAGACTTTTGATACAATTTTCATTTAACGACACAAAAAATTGCGAACCTTTCGTTCTTCCACAGTATAGCGCCAACTACTGCTCGGGAGGACTCACTTTTTTTTTTTTTTGCCTTAAGTATCAGTGTCTAGTATCGACAGCGAGTACCCGATAGCATAATTATAAAGTGGACAGTACTCGCTCATCCCTAGTTGTTTCTTCATGTGGTGAAATAAAAAAAAAAAATCTAAGCTATCATACACCTCTAAAAAAGAATACTAACCGAGATATAAAGAAGCTAAAAAAAAAATGTCCCTACATCCCGTTAAAACGTGTGAAAAAACTCACGGAGGGGGCGAAGGAAGCGGTTGGCGTGGCTCGCCGCCCTCCAAGCAAAACGAAGAAAGAAAGCAAAAAGTCCAACTTAGAACACGCTGGCACAGCCAAGCGGCGATGCGCTGGCCCCTCCCCCGCCAAAAACGCATTTTCGGGGCGGGGCCTATTGATACCTTGACTCCAAATCCGTATCGTTGCTCAAATACATCATTTTCGGTTGAGACGGAGAGACAAAAAAACAAACGAGAGGAAGAGAAGCTGGATGAAGGCGGAGGCTCCAATGTCGCCGGTTGCGTTATTGTCTGCTCGCGGGCCAGCCTTGAAGACACAGACAAAAATCCGAGGACGCGCAGAGACCAGACCAATACTGCCGCAGAGTGGGGGGTGGGGGGGGTGAAATGTCCGGTGAAAAGCGCGCCGGCCGGGAGAGGCCCCGCCCCCTCTATAACCACGTGAGGAAGCTCTCCTTGTCGATCTTGGTGGCGGCCAGGACCGACTCCATGTCGTTGAGGATGTCGGAGCTGAGCGCCTCCTGCAGGCTGGGCATCAGCTCCTCGCCCTCCACCGCCATGCTCTCGCCCTCCAGGGTGCCCAGGTCCACGTCCGTCCCCGGGATGGCGTCCAGGTAGTCCGGGAAGCGGCTGGGCTGGGTCCCCATGGAGGTGGGCAGCGGGTCACCTGGCCGGCGCGGACGCAACGTCAAATTCGGGGGAGGGGGACTCGGAAAAACCCCGGACCGCTCGAAAATTCGACTTCGAACCCTATCGCTGCCTCCGAGCCTATTTTCAAACTCTAAGCCCTATTTTGGAACCCCGAATCTACACTGAAAACCTCATGCTAATTTGGAACGCAAAACCCTAAAACGACAACTTAAAACCCTAACCCTCCCTGTCAAAACCTACTTGAAAACTCGAAGCCCATTTCGCAAGCCGAAAGTTCTAACATGACTTTGAAACCCTACTTTGAAACCACATCCTTAAAACCCTACCTTTGAAAAACTACTTGAAAACTTGAAGCCCATTTCGCAAACAGAAAGTTCTAACATGACTTTGAAACCCTACTTTGAAAGCACATCTTTAAAACCCTATTTCAAACCCTACCCTGAACGTGTAACCCTACTCTGAAACCCCCCCAGCCCCATTTTGGAACCCCAAATCTACACTGAAAACCTAATGCTAATTTGGAAAGCAAAACCCTAAAACGACTACTTAAAACCCTAACCCTACCTTGAAAAGCTACTAGAAAACTCGAAGCCCATTTCGCAAGCCGAAAGTTCTAACATGACTTTGAAACCCTACTTTGAAACCACATCCTTAAAACCCTAACCCTACCTTTGAAAAGCTACTTGAAAACTCGAAGCCCATTTGGCAAGCCGAAAGTTCTAACATGACTTTGAAACCCTACTTTGAAAGCACATCCTTAAAACCCAATTTCAAACCCTACTCTGAAACCCCCACACAACTTTGAAACCCTACTTAAACACCCTAGCGCTACTTTCAAACGTAAAGCGACTTCGAAACCCTAATCCTACTTTGAAGACTCAATTTGAAACTCCAGTACTACTTTGGAACGCCTAATTTGAAACCCTAACCCTACTTTCAACCCCTGCCACAACTTTAAAACACAAAACTACTTTGAAACCCCAATTCGCAACCCTAAACCTGCTTTGAAACCCTTCTTTAAGACATTTGATGTTTACATCAAAGGGAAAGCATCGAAAGAAGACACGAGGGAGCTGAAATTTCACCCAAACGGCGACAACGCGTCAAAGTTCAACATGGGAAGCCAAATTAGTTATCACACTAGTGGGGTGTCCCTGAAAGTTGCCTAAAATGACGACGTGGAAGAAAATGAGCCAAAAATGGTGAAAATAACGCACAAAGGGGTCAAAATCTTCCACCGCTTTCAAACACAAAGCTACTTTGTAATTGTAGTCCCGATGCGAAAGCCCGGATGGGACACCCTCGGCGGCCATTTTGCCCTCACCCGTGTCCATCTCGTCCACGCTGTTGAGGAAGTCGTCGGGGGTGCGGGGGACGCTGTAGCTGCTCATGCTCAAGCCGCTGTCCGTGCTCTCGTCCCTGGAGTGGTACGTCCCGCTGCAGACGGGAGAAGGGCGCTAATTGGACGTGTGGGCGGGGAAGGCGGGGGCGGGGTCAGGCCCGCCAATCTATTCGCTGGAACTCGCGCACCCATACACAGGGCGACGTCATTCCAGACTAAAGCAATCGATTACTTGATACGTGGATCCAATCGTCTAGTAGATGATGAGGTACGAAAGTAATTGAGTACTTGATAGTGTCGAGTACCGACCTGTTGAGGAATGGGTCAGAGCTGTTGGCGGTCATGGTCCGGGCGTCCTGGGCCATCGGGGAGGACACGGGGTTGCCGCCGCCGCCGCCGCCGCCGCCGCCATCTTGCTCCATGCTGGCCGGAAGCTGGTTTCTCAGAGCCAGCTCCTGCAAAAAAACAACAACACTTATTGTTAGTTTTGCTTTCATTTTGACCTTCGTTTCTTCAATTGAGTTTACATTTGTTCGCCGGTTTTATTTTTTGGGATAAAGTATATACATATTTTAAATAATTACATATAACGTGTACATAAATATTAAAAAAAAAAATATATATATATATATATATAAATATATATATATATATATGTACATAAATATTAAAAAAAATATATATATATATATATGTACACAAAAATATAGTAATATATTAAACACGTAATTATATACATAATTTTAAAAAGGGTGTATATTTTTTAAATAATTATCTGACATAAATAAAAAAAATATATACATATTCAAATACATATAAAATGAAAGCATATACAGGTATACATTGTTGTCCATTTTCATTGTTTTGCTAGTTTTTGTCTTCATGGAGACATTTTGCCCCTCGAGAGTTTACATCAGTTCATCCACCAGGAAAAAATAAAAAATACAATTACAAATGCAATCTCAAGAGTCCGGTTTATACGCAAACATCCACTACGGATGTTCAATACCACTTGTATTTTTGATACATAAAATTCCAATTTACACAATTACTTTCCTGTCTTTGTGACACCCGTATGGCAATAAAGACTCGTTATCGGCGGCCGGTATCGGCACATTCTTTGAGTACCCGATACCTTGAAATAAAGCCTTTTTTAACTACCTAGTATCGGTATTTGTCCGAGTGTCCTTAAGTGGCTCGAGTCGCTTCCCGACTTAAAAGGATGATCGGGAGCCGCGCTCTAAACAAACGGCGGGCGGCCCTCGCTCGTCGCGCTCATAAAGTCGCGGGACGGCCTCGAGTAAACTCCCGAAGTCGGGGGGAGCGCGCGTCACCGGGAAGCGGTCGAATTAGCGGCGGTGACTCACGGGACTCGGCGGCCTAACAATCAAAGCGGCCATTTTCAAAGTTCCCGGTCGGATGAGTCACGCTGCAAAAGGTTCTTCCAGATGGAGCGTTCCCAAAGCAAAGCGCCTTTGCGCAATTACACAGCATCTGCTCGCTTAGGGGACGCTTACGCGACGCGCTTTTTAATCGGGCCCAAACAAGTCGGGCGGAGCGCTTTTCGCCTTCTTCTATTTTGATCGCATTCCGCAAAAAAACTTTGGTTTGCGGTTTATTACTCATTTGTAAGGTATGGGCACGACTTTGCATTTCAA